>NC_060276.1:22348048-22542950 GCF_021613505.1 Equus quagga | reverse complement strand
CAAGGATAAGAATTACATCATACTTCTCTTCAGAAACCATGCACACAAGAACATGAAGTGAAATATTTAAAGTATTTTTTTAAAAAAGAACCATCACCATAGAATTCTGTATCCAGCAAAATTATCCTTCCAAGGTCAAAAAAAAATAAAGTCTTTCTCAGCCAAAAATTTGAGGACATTTTTTATCAGAGGATATGCCTTGAGAGAAATTTAAAAAGAAGCTCTTTTTTCCAAAGGAGATATACAGATGGCCAAGAGAGACATGAAAAGATGCTCAGTGTCACTAATTATCAGGGGAATGCAAATCAAAACCATAATGAGGTATCACCTCACACCTACCAGAATGGCTATTATCAAAAAGACAATAAATAATAAGTGTTGGTGAGGATGTGGAGAAGAGGGAATGCTTGTGCACTGTTGGTGGGAGTGTAAATTGGTGCAGCCACTATGGAAAACAGTATGGAGGTTCCTCAAAAAATTGAAAATAGAACTACCATATCTTCCAGCAATCCACTCTTGGGTATATATCTGAAGAAAACAAAAACACAAATTCAAAAAGATATATGCAACCCTATGTTCATTGCGGCATTATTTACAATGTGCAAGATATGGAAGCAACCAAAGCGTCTATCAAAAGATGAATGGATAAGGAAGATATGGCATATACATACAGTGTTGTATTACTCAGCCATAAAAGAAAATGAAATCTTGCCATTTGTGCCAACATGGATGGACCTACAGGGTATTCTGCTAAGTGAAATAAGTCAGATAGAGAAAGACAAATACTGTATAATTTCACTTATATGTGGAATATAAAAAACAAAACAGAAACAGACTCATAGATATAGAGAAAAAACTGGCTGTTGCAGAAGGGAGAGGGGTGAAGGGGATGGGTAAAATAGGCAAAGGGGGCTAAGATGTACAAAATTCCAGTCATAAAATAAATAAATCACAGGGATATAAGCATAAGGAATATAGTAAATAATATTGAATAACTTTGTATGATGACAGGCAATAACAAGACATAGGGGTGATTATTTCATAATACAGAAAAATATCACATCATTATGTTGTGCACCTGAAGCTAATATAATATTGTATGTCAATTATACTTCAATAAAAAAAGAAGTTCTTCAGAGAGAAGACAATGATAGAGCTCAGAAACTCAAACCTACATAAAGAAAGGAAAAATGTTAGAGATGGATTAAATGAAGGTAAAATAAAATCATTTCTCTTATTTTTAACTGATATAACAGGTTATAATTGTAATTTGTTCAAAATAGTAATATCCACAATGTATTCAGTGATTATAGCTTATGGATAAGTGAAATGAATGACAAAAATGTTATAAGGGACAGGAGAGAGAAATAGAGAACACTGTGTGAAAAGATACTTGCACTACCTAAGACATAGTATAGTGTTATATAAGAGATAACTTGGATTAGTTGTAAATGTATATTGCAAATGCAAAGGCAACCACTAAAAAAAGTTTAAAAAATGTATACCTGATATGCTGAGAGAGAAGGGAAAAAAATTGAATCACACAAAATAATCAAATCACAGAAGACAGAAAAAGAATGAAGACCAAAACATACAAAAGAAACAAAGAACAAGGACAATGAATAGAAAACAGTAACAAATATGGTAGATATTAATCTAACTATATCAATAATCACTTTAAACGTCAGTGGTCTAAATATATCAATCAAAAGACAGAGACTGCCAGAGTGGATGAAAATAACAAGTCCCAATTACATGTTGCCTACAAGAAATTCACTTTAAATATAAGGACACAGAAATATCAAATGTAAGGAATGGTAAAAGATATACCATGCTAATGCTAATTAAAAGAAAGCTGGAATAACTATATTAATTTTAAACAAAGCTGGGTTCAGAGCAAGAAAAATTATCAGGGATAAAGAAGAGCACTATGTAATGATAAAGGGGTGAATTCTCTAAGAAGATATAACAATCCTTAATGTCTATGCATCTAACAACATAGTATCAAAATATTTGGTGCAAAAGCTGATAAAAAAGAAATAGATGAATCAGTATTGAAGCTGGAGACCTCAATACACCTCTACCTGTAACTGAGAGATCCAGCATGCAGAAAATTACTAAGGACATAGTTGAACTGAACACCATCAATCAACTGGTTATAATTGACATCTGTAGAACACTATATCCAAAATCAGCAGAATACATATTCTACTCAAACTCACATGGAACATTCACCAACGTAGATCATATTCAATTCATAAAACACACTTTAACAAATCTGAAAGTATGGAAATCATACAAAGTATGCTCTTAGACCACAAGGGTATTAAATTAGAAATCAAGAACACAAATACAGGTAAAAAGCCTAAAAATATTGCAGTTTAAACAACACACCTTTAAATAACATGTAAGTCAAAGAAGTGTCAAGAGAAATGTAAAAAAATATTTCAAACTAAATGAAAATGAAAATACAACATAAAATTTGTGGAATGCAGTGAAAGCGGTGTTTAGTCAGAAATTTGTAGCATTAAATATATGTTAGAAAAAAAGAAAGATCTAAGTTCAATAATCTAAGCTTCCACTGTAGGAAACTAGAAAAAGAAGGGCAGATTAAACCTAAAGTAAACAAAATAACAGAAATAATAAAAATTAGAGCAAAAATCAATGAAATAGAAAACAGGAAATCAATGGAGAAAATCCACAAAGCCAAAAGATGGTAATTTGAAAACATCAGTAAAATTGCTAAATCTCTCTCTAGTTGAATTAACCAAGAAAAAATAGAGAAAATACAAATTACTAATGTCAGAAATGAAAAAGGAACCTTCACTACCGATCCCATGGACATTAAAAGGATGACAAAAGAATATTATGAACAACTCTTCGCCCACAAATAACCTAGATGAAATGGACCAATTCTATGAAAGACACAATCTACTAAAACTCATACAAGGAGAAAAACAGTCTGAGTAGGCCTAAATCTACTAAAAAAATTGAATCAATAATTAATAACATTCCAAAACAGAAAGCATCCAGACAAGATGGATTCACTGGTCAATTCTACCAAGTTTTTAAGGTAGAATTATACAAATTCTTTATGATTTGTTCCAAGATATGGAAGCAGAGGAAATATTTCCTAACACATTCTGTGAGACCAGTATTTCTCTAATACCAAAGCCAGACAAAGACATAAGAAAAGAAAATTAAATGTAAATATCTCTCCTGAACATAGATGCAAAAATCCTCAACAAAATATTAGTAAACCAAATACAATGATGTATAAAAATAACTATACACCTCATCAATTGAGATTTATGTCAGGCATGCAAGGCTGATTCAATATTCAAAAATCCATTTATGGAATCCATCACATCAGCAGTCTAAAGAAGAAAAATCACATGATGATATCAATAAACACATAAAAGGCAATTAATGAAATCCCACACCCATTCTTAATAAGAGTTTCTGAGAGTTTTATCAGAAAACTAGGAATATGGTGAAACTTCCTCAACTTGCTAAAGAACATCTACCAAGAAAATAGAGCTAACATTATAATTAATAGTGAGAAGCTAGATTCTTTTTCACTAAGATCAGGAACAAGGTAAAGATGTTCACACTCACCACTCCCAGTTAACATGTACTGGAAGTCCTGGCTAATGTAAGAAGTTAAGAAAAAATTAAAAAGCATACAGTTTGGTAAGGAAAAAATAACTGTCTTTGTTTACAAACAACATGATTGTCTATGTAAAAAATCCCAATAAATCAGCAAAAACCTCTGGAACTAATAAGCAATCATAGCAAAGTTTCAGGGTAAAAGGTTAATGGTTACCTATCTAAGGTTAATAAAATTTATTATTTTTTAATACACCAGGAATTAACAATTTTAATTTAATTTTAAATTAAAAACAGAATCTCATTTACATTACCACCAAAAAGAGAGATATTTATTATAAATCTAACAAAATGTGTGCAAGATATATAAAAGGAAAACTGTAAACCTCTGATAAAGAAACTAAAGAATGTCTAAACTAATGGAGAAATATTACACATACATGGATAGGAAGACTCAATGTTACCAAGATGTCACTAGCTCTCAACTTGACCTATAGATTCAGTGCAACCTCAACCAAAATCCTAGCCAGTTATTTTGTGGATGTTGTCAAACTGATTCTAAAGTTTATATGGAGAGGCAAAATACCAGGAGGAACCAACACAATAATGAAAGAAAAGAATAAAAAGTCAGAGAACTGACACTAGCTGCCTTAAAGACACACTCTAAAGCTATAGTAATCAAGATGATGTGGTAGTGATGAAAGAATAGACAAGTAGATCGATAGAATGGAACAGAGAGTCCAGAAATGGATCCACACACCTATAGGCCATTTTTGTCAAAAGGAGCAAAGGCAATTCAATGGAACAAGGATTGCCTTTTCAAAACATGGTATTGGAATAACCAATACCCAAATGCAAAAAAACCAAAATCTAGATATAGACCTTACACCTTTCACAAAAATTGACTCAAATTACAGACCTAAACGCAAAATGCAAAACAATAAAACTCCTAGATGATAACCTAGGAGGAAACCTAGGTAAACTTGGGTTTAGCGATGACTTCCTAGGTATAATACCAAAAGCACAATCTAAAAAAGAAAATATTAAGTTGGACTTCAATAAAATTAAAAACTTCTGCTCTGCAAAATAAACTGTTAAGAGAATGAAAAAACTAACCGTAGACTGGGGGGAAAAAAGTCTTTGTAGAACACATATCTGATAAAAGACTGATATCCAAAATATGCAAATAACTCAAAACTCAAAAATAAAAAACCTCAATTAAAAAACAGTCAAAAGATCTGAACAGACACCTCCCCAAAGAAGATATACACATGCAAATAAGCATAGGAAAAAATTCCCAACATCATATATCATTAAGGAATTGTAAAATGAAACAACAATGAGATAACACTCCACACATATTAGAATGGCCAAAATTCAAAACACTGACGACACCAAATGCTGACAAACACATGAAGCAACAGGCACTCTTGTTCATTGATCTTGGGAGAGATAATAGTACAAACACTTTGGAAGATGGTTTGGCAGTTTCTTACAAAACTAAACAAATCTACAATATGATCCAGCAGTAGTGCTCTTTGGTAGTTATCATAAAGAGTTGAAAACATATGTTCACACAAAAACCTGCACATGAATGTTTACAGTAGCTTTATTTATAATTGCCCAAACTTGGAAGCAACCAAGATGTCCTTCAACTGGTGAATGGATAAATAAACTGTGATATTTCCATTCAAAGGAATATTATTCAGCAATAAAAATAAATGAGCTGTCAAGCCATGAGAAGATGCAGAGGAATCTTAAATGCATATTGCTATGTGAAAGAAGCCAATCTGAAAAAGCTGCATAATTTATGATTCCAACTATATGACAACTCCGGAAAAACCAAAACTATGGAGACGGTAAAAAGAGCAGAGGTAGCCAGAGGTTCAGGGGGATGGAGGGAGGGATAAATAGGTGGAGCTCATGGCAATTTTATGGTAGGGAAACTCTTCTGTATGATACTATAAAGGAAGATAATGTCAGTACTCATTTCTCAAAACCCATGGAATGTACAACACAAAGAGTGAACCCTAATGTAAGCTATGGAATTTTGATAATAATAATGTATCAATATTGGCTCAATTGTAACAAACGTACCATACTAATGCAAGATGTTAATAATAGGGGACATTAGGGGGCAGGGATAGGTGAGGTGGTATATGGGAACTCTCTGTATTTTGGCTCAATTTTTCTGTTAACCTAAAAGTCTTCTAGAAAAAGTCTTAAAAAAAAGAAAAGGACACTGGATTTCGATATCGGGAGTAGTGGCAGGCTAAATAGCTGGGGCAGATAACTCACAAATGAGTCAATATAGCATATAATAGATAGAAAAAGATAAGGCACTTCCAAGCAGATCTTAAATCATTTTTATCCATCTCAAACCCTTTACTCTCCCCCATCCACTAACTACTATGAGGGTGACAATAAGGCAGAAAAATTGAAATTATCGCTCTCCTTGTGTGTTTTGGGTCCAATATTATATAAAAACTCTAAATTATGTAACATTTATCATGATACATTTTTATACAAACACTCTCATATGCTTAGACCCCGGAATATAGCTGAGTTGATCTATATTTTCTTTTCTCCATACTCTGGGCAATATATTAAATTTAAGAAGCTACACTTGCTTCAAAATTATTTTAAATTCAACTGACAGAAAAAATTATAAAATACATATAATAAATTATATGTGAATTTCTTGGATAATGAAAATTGTTTGATAACCTTGATGTTCATGCCCATTCAATTCACGTTCATCCACTGTAGTTTGAGAACTCCATTCAATAAAAGCCATGATTTGTTTGCCCTAAAAAACCTACACCAGATGACTATGTACAAGAGTATGTTGCTCACCCCTTCCTTTGAACTAACTCCAGTGTAACATCCATTTTTGGAGGTTGGCAAGAGAAAAAAAATTTTTTTCAATTTTTTTTACTGCAATTTTTTCATTTCTTCAGCATCGAAACCTTCATTTCCAAGATGGTCAAGCTGTCATTTTTTCTATTACCACCTGGGAATCAGTAGCTCAAACAGTAGCCACAGGCTGCTTAATGACTTCTTAAATTGTGTTTCTCATGTCATGTAAGCCTCAATGGTTTCACCTGCGTGAAGAAAGCCTATTCCTTTCACTGGTGATTATCATCTTCTCTGACTCATTTCTGGATGTCTCTAGCTGTATCCTTGATGGCTGCCAGAGCAGTATACATTTCACCTTTGTCTGGGGAACTTTTCCTTTCCATACATTTCCCTGTTCTGTCACACTTTCCACAAAACCCTTGCATTTTTGCTACTGCTGTTGTTGCTGTCATTTAGTGTAGTATTAAAGTTTGAAATTCAGTTTAACTCCAAGTTGAGAGTTGTGGGGACATTTTTAAAATGCCTTCAAATATTAAATTCTATTATTCTTTCATACTTTGAAAACAGAGGATTAACAGACTGGAAAACTAGGAAAAAAGAGACAAGGCCTTTCACACACTTTAGTTACTTAACTCTTCCTATGTAGCTGCAATGTCAGGCACTACTCTAGGTACTCTGCAATATGTGGGCTGAAATACTCAGATTCATGTTTAACTGTAAATGAATATCTAAATAAAGAGTTCCTCAACAAAGAAATAAATGAAAGAAGGTAATAGCATCACTTTTGCTAGAAATCATTAAAATTACAATACTCATCTGTCTAAACTAGAGAGAGTCTCACCTGAAGGCCAAAGAATCGACCAGACAAACTCTCAGGAGATCCTATAGCCCCAAATCCATAATCTTCCAATAAAATAAACATTGATCTGAATGCTTGATCCTTGTGGGTTAGAGTAGAGGAAGAAACAACATTGCCATGTCAATTTAAAGAAAAGAAAATTTTGATAGATTTACTCTCCTTTCATTTGACTTTTCCCTCCAGACACTTTTTTATTCCCGTTAGTGAGTTTGTTTATATAGAAGCCCATGGGATTGAGCTCCTTTCCCCTGAAACTTTTTTAAAGGGATACTGTGATGGCTCAGAAGTTTAGATTTAAAGTAATTTTTGTATGTTGCCTGTGCATGTCAGAGTTCCCGAAACATCTCCTTTTTAAATGCATCATTTGATTATTTAATCTAGGAGACAGAAAACAAAATGAATAGGAGAAAGAACACTTACATTCTAAAAAAGAAATCAGACCTCATAAGGTTCCAAGTGGTTATCAGTATCAACTCTTTAAGACACAAACAGCATTTGCTATGAATCTCATAGTGTGCCTCTTAGCCTATGGCAGAAATAATATTAACTTTGGATGTGTATCCACTAAGAATCACATTGATTCTATTTGTAATCTATCAGCATATGGTTTTAACCTTTGTACAATAGTATGACATATTGTTATATCCAAAGTAACCTATTATAAATTACAATTCCCACTAGCTATCTAGAATTGTTTTAAAAAACTGTTTTTCTTTGTTTGTCTACCCTTAGTCTTAACATTATTCTTCATTTGGCATTTATTCTTTCAAGACAGAAAGAGAACATATAATTTCAGTAATCTAAACCCAAACAATAAGTGTACATGTTCATTGCATCCGAATCTGATTTCTTTTCTAGTTTTGACTTGGTCTGTCATTCATGCCGTCTTTCCACCCAAATTCATCAGTTTCCTTCTTTTGTTAAGCAAAAGAATGACACATACGACATTTCTATTTTCAAAGGACTGCTGAACTCTTGCCTGGCTTCAGATTTCTAAGCAAAGATTTTTGTCTTTTAGACCAATTATAACCTAATGTTGAATTTCCCTTTATTCAAAGATATTATTTCCCAATCTGTTCTGAAAATAATAACACAAACTATAGCATTGTTGGTTCATAACCTCGAGAGTTCCCCAGGTGAAATCCGAAACTGGCCCTGAACTTCAGCAAGGAGAGAGAAAGAAAGAGGCAAATCAGCCCAGATTAGTAGGTGGCAGTTTTAATAAGTAAGGGAACTTACGTAGGAGGCTTGTCTTGGGCGCTGCAAAACAAGTAGATAGATCTCCACACCCGCTCACCAGAATCTTAATAATTTATACAGAGGTCTTAACTGAGTTCAGTCTCATATGCAGTCCAGATGGTCTCAACACCTTGTTCTCTCCAGGCTACGTCCTTGAAATAGCTTCTGGTTTGGGAATAGGGGGTGAGATGTATGTTCCAAGGACAGGGAAAGGGGTGGGGCCACCAATTCCCCAGGTCCAACTCACGGGTCGACCAGCAGTCATGTCCTCTTGATGAACTCCAACAAGCATCAAAACACAAATACACATTCATACAAAACATCTTTTTGTATGTTTTGTGTTACTGTGTTTCCTTTATTTGTTAATAGAGTATATGCTTCATTTGAATATATTTAAAAGCTTTTTGTCAGTAAAATCAATTATAAAGGGGAAAAACAGGTTGAAAATGTAAAGAAAGAAGAAAATGATGTATTTCATAGATTAAAATAAATATTAAAACATAAAAATATGATGTAGAGGGCTGGTACAACAAAGCAAAAATCAAAGAAGTTAGCATTTAAATTGAAAATAAATAAATTGGGAAGTAGAATAATGATTAGAAAATAGAAATATTGTGCAGTTATATTTGAGTGTCTATATGTGGCCCTGTGACTCCCGACTTATTGGCTTCTTATTAAAAGGAAAAATCCATTTAGATCCTCTCTGACCATACATTGATATAATTCTGTTCAATTTAACTAATGTTTTTAAGTAACTATAAAGTTGCAGGTTCTGTGCTAGATAACAGACACAAAGATTAATTAACAGGTTAAAAATTAAGAGGAGGAAACAGAGTTAATACATTACCACCAGCATCTTCATAATCTTCATATAGTCTACCATATAGTGAGGTTTTACTATGCTCACTTTTCATTCATTTCCACATTTATTCATCACAACCTTATGAGGTAGTTATGTTTATCATGTCTGTTTTACAGAGAAGGATACTGAGGCTTAGAGAGATCAATGTAATTCTTAAGGTAAAAAATAAACTAAAACTAGGTCTGTCTGAATCCATGTTGCAATTTGACATAGTACAATGCCTGCTACATAGAAAACATTCTCTAAGTATTATTAGTATTATTACAATTATTATCTTATTATATAAGTATTAGAAATTTTTAAAAACCTTTATAATAATAAATAGCGTACATACAGATTTGTGCAAAAGATGCCTTGGTAGAATGTTGACTTCTGATTTTTTTCCTATTTACCTACAAATTATTAAGGAGACTTATTGAAAAAGTTAAAATAAAACTTGAAATATCAGATAGCCTACATGGATCTAAAGCTGGTTGAAAAGTAACAAATATGTTAGTCCACTACCCAGCTGGGTAAGTCTTAAACATTACTATCAGTATTGTCGATATTAATATTATTATATCATTTGAAATGACAAGATATTTTGGTACACTGTGGGGTGTACCATTTACACTTGGCGAGGTGAAAAGATAAATACTGGCCTAATCAGCATGCCAGTTTATTAAATACTGAAGATTTGTTTCCACATTTGTTGTTAATAAAAACAAAAACACATCGAAACCATAACACAACGTAAAACGTAAACTGATGTCTATTAAGATGTTTGAAACACTATATTGCATTAAGTAGGATAATAGGGAGAGTTATAAAAAATGTTTAAGTAAGAGAGAAAGTTATCTATATAGAAAAACAGTATACGTAGGGGAAGAGGACACTAAAACATAATACAATATTTAGAATAGATTTTATTATTTTGAAATTATTATCATTATAACTATTTTAATCTGGAGAATTTAAAATGCATTTTACTTTTTCAATTGTTACCATATATTTCCTCATTGCTAACATACTTCTGAGTTTCATGCCATCTTATTAAGGGGAATTTAGAAATTGAGGGAGGAAATTTAATCCTTTCGGTCTCTAAGAGAGCTCTTAACCAAGTTTTGGAGGCCACTTGTTCATTAATGATAAACTGTCCTCCATCAAGGTATAGAATAAGAAATCATTGGCAGTGACAACACTCCATTGAGTAATTTGAAACTGTTGCCTTTCGGTTGGGCTGATGTGATTAATTACCCCATCAGCAAGTTCAGCTGTCTGATGAACAGTAGCAGTGTAGAGTTGAATCTCAAGGAGAACTTGAACTTTTCAACGATCTTGAACTGAAATTTCTTCTCAGATAAGTGGCCTAATTGAATTTCAATGAATTAGAAATCAAAGCTTTCTAGACTTTTTAGTGTTTGTAAGTATAATTCTCTTTCTTTTAATACTTTTCCTCTTATTACAAGTGTGTATCAGATCATATATGATGTTCCAGAATAAAATCTTTTACTTTATTTCAAATCAACTTTATTGACGAGGCTCACTTACACTCTATCTTATTAGTAATCATTCATTACTCTCATTTGCAGTTTGCTGTATTAAAAATAACAGAAACAGTAATTTTTAAAAGGTGTACAACATTAGGTCATGTACTTGTTATTAAATGTTAGTCTGAAAATCAATGCATAAGAACTATCTGATGACTTGTTAACAATAGAGATATGTTGATGCCTCCCCCCAGAGATTTGGATTCAGTCACACTAAAGTAGAGCCATGAAGTTTGTTTTGAAAATCATCTCAAGGGGATTCTAATGCATAGCAAGATTTGTAAGCATAAGGGACCTTAGTGATAGGTTAAGTTTCTTTGAGCAATGGCATATTCTGATTTAAAATCTATTTCTATGTGTTTGTGCCTGTACTTTTATTAAGAATTTACTGAAACATTTTTACTAAAACTTTAATAATGTCTTATTCAGAGGTTCCATCTGATTTATCAATTATAATTGAAATATTGCAACAATTCTAAGGAAGTTACTAAGTCAACAACATGATGCTTCATCTACTCATAAAGAAAATACACATATTTAAAGCATTTTACACTGTCGAAACTCAGTTCAAACACGAGAACAAACACAAGTGCCACATTGGACAGAGACAATGTTCTAGCTAATATAATCTCTCCCTTATAGTATATCTAAGAGTCATTATTTACCTAGAGAACATAGTCATTATTATCCATAGTATTAAACACACATTGGAAGAGCAGGTCCAATAGAAAGAGCATAATTCCTCTTAGCAGTATAAACGTCCATTAAGAAGTTTTACCTTTGTGGCAGAAACTGCAGTTCAGCTAACCCCAATATCAATTCCCAATCTACATGAGATAAAAGGTAAGTATTTTTTAATCCCAGTCTCATTTGTATCTAAGGGTCAAGTAAAAAGTTCTGGCTAAATAAACATGTAGATGGATTGGAATATAAATGGGATGCCTGGAGCTATGGCAACCATTTTGCAACCCTGTGGGAAAGAACAATAGAATCACAAAAATGCCAGCATGACTACTGAGTCAGTGAATCAACTCCTGCAGCAAACAATATGTCTTGTTAATTGAGAAAAGTAGACTTTTATACAACACAGTGTTATTTGGAACTTCTCCTGCAACTGGAATTGTTTCTACCTAATATAATGTCCAAACATACCTAATTTAGCCCACTCAGTCATGTAAGAATCAAAGTAATTTTGCTCCATTTAAAAAGGAACAAGGTTTTAGGTGTTCTATTTCTGAAAAAGTGAAATACATAGTCAATACTACAATCTTTGAATATTTAAAGGGTTGCGCTTTATGCAATCTTTTCCACCAATGATTGCTAACCATTAAGGTTAGGACACAATTTTGTCCTAATACTTACAATGATATTAATATATACAGCTTATTGTATAGGTCTTTGTATTAGCTTGTCTATGTAATGAGATTCACATCATTACACATAAAGGCCATCTTTATTCATAATGTGTGTTTTGCCTGTGATAGTCAAGCTCCTAAAGGTGATTCCAAAGTTGCCCAATGTGTGTATATTTGTTCTTAATCATCAGCCTCTGATAAACCAAGGTATTATAAAATCATTTATTTTTGCTGCAAATGCCTAGCTTGTTGATTTTTTGGCATTGGTTAAACAGAGAGTGATGAGAAAACAGTTCTTATGCATTTCCATTAAGAATCTAAACTAACAGGAATAAAAAGAAGGAAACATCACAATTTTTCTCAATAACTCTTGATAGCCATGGACAATGACATCTTTCTTAAAGTACTTGTGCTCTAATTTCATTCCATCTCCCTCTTTTTGTTCATTCCTCAGAACAAGTAACTATCTGATCAGCAACATTTATATTCTTCAAGCTAGTTATTGCAGCTGCACCCACTGGATGTTAATGTAGAGAACTGAATAAAAATTTAAAAAGTGAGCATGATTTCTTTTCTCTTTTTTTGGTATCATGGAGAAATCCATTTAAGTGACTATATTGTTTTTCAACACTTTGTTTTAATAGCATGGGATTTCTTCTCCACATATATAAAACTTTTAGAGCTGAATAATATTGAGAGATCCTTTAGTATTTGTCAAATATGAGATAACAATCATTCGTAAATGATATATTAATTTTTTGCATTTTATAAGTAGTAATAAAATGATGAAGCCACTCTATTCTTCTAAGTAGGTAAATGATGCCTACTAAAGCATAAATTGTACTATTAACTACTTAAAGGAGGGAATTAACAATTATTGATAATTGTGGTGCTAGGTACTTTCTCACATACATAATACTGAAAAGGGTAGGCACTATTACCACTAGTATTTTAGAGTGGCTTGGGAAGGCTAAGGTACGCACTCATTGCCACATAGCTACTAAGTAGAGAAGCCTGGTTTTAGGCTCTATTTGGTGTGAGAATCAGTGTTGTTTCCAAAGACCCTTGGAAGTTTTCTTTCTCACCCATTTTCAGGGTTTATTTTTTAATATCTATACTATTTTAAACTTTGAATTTATTTGATCCAAATTTGCATTAAACTAGCACAGCTGTTTATAATTAATAGATGGTCAAAGATAAATATGTAACTAGATATATACAAGCATGCATTTAGTTGTCATACTTAGCTCAAGAACTACAAAATTTAGCGAGCACCTGCAGTGTAATGTGTATATATGTGTTATGTGTATATATTGTACTTGTTTTTTGGTAGAAGTCAATATTTTATAATGGTTTAGAGCATGTGCTCTGGAATCAGCCTGACAAGGTAGGATTTTGGTTCTGTCACTAGCTCTATAACTCAGAGAAGAATTTAACCTTTTGTGTTCAGTTTCCTCAACTGTGGAATGTTCGTATTCATTGGACTTACTGTTGATTTCTTGCTTTCTTCTTGGTAAGTCAAACTCTTCAGAATGAGACAAAGAGTTAGCTACTAATCCAAGGAAGAGGCTGTCTAAATAGCTCATTATCAAGGCATCAGGAGAGTGAGCATCTCTTACTTCCCAGCCTTTGGTTTCATTCCTGGAGCCATGGCAGTGAGGCAATGGGAATATATAACTAACAGATTTTTAAAATACACTGGTTTGACCAGAGTTGTGTTTGGGGGAGCAATAAGCCTTCAGTTTCCTAGATGTTTTCTAGAGTATGGTATGGGAAAAAGGATGAGTGAGCCAGGAAATAATTCCTGGATTTTGAGACAAGTTTTGGATAAAGAGTAGCTTTGAGCTAGACAAAGAAGGAGGAAGATATATTCTAGGTAAGAGTAACATGACATGTAAAAGTCTGCATAAATAAACTAGCACAACATTTTTGAGGAAGTACACGTAAATATAGGTGGTAGGGACAAAAATTGAATGTGGCAGGACTTGAGAGTAGAGAGATCAGTGGGGGTCAGATCATTAATGGTTTTGGTATGAAACTAGGGAGTTCATTCTTTATATTTAAAGTAACCAAAGTAGAGCCAGATTAGAGGCAATGAGACCATATAAGAGACAAGGATAGGAATCTGGGCAAAAAGATGATAGGTTCATCAGAAAAAACTCTTTATTAATGTTTATGTGTTCGAATGTGTCTAATAAAAATAGGAGAAAGAAGAAATGGAAGAAGAAACCAGATTGTCCATGTTAGTATCAAGGGAGTAGGGAGGGAAATACTATTTATGTTATTTGATTTGTTGCAGTAGGTATGTTTTATTTTTCAAAAAGAAGTGTATTAAAAAGTCAATAAATTAGAAACCTGTTTATTCATTCTGTTTGAAAAATCCATGCATCATCGCATGCTGAAGTTCAGCTACTATCTATTGTCCACATATACTAAATGAAGAATGACCTTGCATAATTCAGCTGTTGTGGCTTGTGCTTTTGTTGTCGTATCCAAAAAATTGTTTCCAAGACCAAAGTCAAGAGGCTATTTCTCTACGGTCTTTTCCTAGGAGCTTTACAGTTTCAGGTCTTCGGTTTAAGTCTTTAATCCTCTGTGAGCTACTTTTTGTGAGTGGTATGAGACACAGGTGCAGTTTCATTCTTCTGCATGTGGTTATCCAGTTTCCCTAACACAACTTATTGGAGAGACTAGTCTTTCCCCATTGAGTATTCTTGGCTCCCTCATCAAATATTACTTGATCGTATATGTAAAGGTTTGTATTTGGCCTCTCTATTCTGTTCCATTGGTCTACGTGTCTAATTTTTACCACTACCATACTGTTTTTATTACTATAGCTTTGTAATATTGCTTGAAATCAGAAAGTGTGATGTTTCCAGCTTTGTTCTTCTTTCTCAGGATTGCTTTGGCTATTCAGGGTCATTTGTGGTTCCATACAAATTTTAGGATTAGTTTTTCTATTTCTGCAAAAAATGCCATTGGAATTTTGAAAGGAATTGCGTTGAATCTACAGATGGCTTTGAGTAGTAGACATTTTAACAATACTAGTTTTTCCAGTACATGAACCTCAGACATCTTACCATTTATTTGTGTCTTCTTTCATCAAAGTCTTGTAGTTTTTAGTTTGGAGACCTTTCACCTCCTTGCTTAAATTTATTTCAAAATATTTTATTGCATTTGATGCTTTTGATGATTGTGTTTTCTTTATTTCTTTTTCAGATATTTCATTGTTACCGTATAGAAATGCAACTGATTTTTGCATGTTGATTTTTGTATTCTGCAAATTTACTGAATCCATTGATTAGTTCTAACAGCTTTTGGTAGAATCTTTAGGGTTGTCTATATAAACTATCATGTCTGGGGCTGGCCCAGTGGCTGAGTGGTTAAGTTCATGAGCTCCGCTGCAGAGGCCCAGGGTTTCGCTGGTTTGGATCCTGGGCGCGGACATGGCACTGCTCCTCTGGCCACATTGAGGCAGCGTCCCACATGCCACAACTAGAAGGACCTGCAACTAAGATATACAACTATGTACCAGGGGGGATTTGGGGAGATAAAGCAGAAAAAAACCCATCATGTCATATGCAAACAAAGAAAATTTTCCTTCTTCCTTTCTGATTTAGATGCCTTTTGTTTCTTTTTCTTGCCTCATTGCTCTGGCTGGGACTTCCAGTACTACGTTGAACAGGAGTGATGAGAGTGGGCACTCTTCTCTGGTTCCTGACCTTAGAGGAAAACATTCTATACTTTTACCATTGAGTATGATATTGGCTGTGGACTTGTCATATATGATTTTTATTATGCTGACGTATGTTCTTTCTATACCCAACTTGTTGAAAGTTTTTATCATAAATGGATGTTGAATTTTGTCAAAAGCTTTTTCTGCATCTATTGATATGATCATATGATTTTTGTCTTTCATTCTATTATTGTGGTCTATTACATTTGTTGATTCCTATATGTAAAATCATCCCAAGGATAAATCACACTTGATCATAGTATATGATCCTTTCCATGTGCTGTTGAACTTGGTTTGCTAATGTTTTACTGAAAAATTTTGCATCTATGTTCATCCAGCATATTGGTCTCTGGTTTTCTTTTCGTGTAGTGTCCTTTTCTAGCTTTGGTATCAGGGAAATACTTGCCTCATAAAATGAGTTTGGTAGTATTTCCTCCTTTTAAAATTTTTAGAGAGTTTGATAAGGATTGACATTAATACTTCTTTAAATATTTGGTAGAATTCACCAATGAAACTACTTGGTCCTGGACTCTTATTAGTTGTGAGGTTTCTTTTTTTTTTTTTTGAGGGAGATTAGCCCTGAGCTAACTACTGCCAATCCTCCTCTTTTTGCTGAAGACTGGCCCTGAGCGAACATTGTGCCCATCTTCCTCTACTTTATATGTGGGATGCCTACCACAGCATGGCTTTTGCCAAGCAGTGTCATGTCCACACCTGGGATCCGAACTGGCAAACCCAAGGCCGCCAGGAAGCAGAACGTGGGAACTTAACCACTGCACCACCAGGCTGGCCCCTGTTGTGAGGTTTTTAATTACTGATTCAATTTTAAAGATTTCATTTTAAATTTACAGACCAGTTACTGAAATTTCTGTTAAAAATAGGTGATATAAGAGGAGATTTTTAATCACACCTGTTTGGTTTGAATAAAATCAAGTTGTTACAAAATATATATATTTGCTTCTTTTCACTCCTTCTAGTATTCTAGGAAAAGACTTCTCAAAAGAAATAATATCAACTGAAACAGTAAATCTGAGATTTCAAAATGGAACAAATTGCAAATAGAATCTATCTTATTCTAATCAGAACGCAGATGTCTTAAAATAAGCAATAGATATACACTGGATAAACATGATGCATTTACCAAATCCACAAAATATTGTCTTTCTTCCATACGCATAAAATTAACAGGATTCTTATTTAAATGCAGTTTCCAAAATGCTACACTCAGATAGATATGCTTAAATCTATGTGCTTCAACATCGCCTTTTATATGAATTACATTAATCATTTAAAACAAAAGGGCCCAGACCTTCAGAGAGGCAACTATTAAAAATGCATTCTCCCATCAAATTTATAATGAATACTTGTCCCTGTTATTAAAGAAGATAAATTAACCAGTAAGGGAGAATTAAAAATAAGATAATAATACATCGTACTCATCATTTTATTAAGACTTCTATCAGTAATATCCCTTCCCTGTTTTAAATATGAATGCAATTTGCATGGTTATTATATTTTAAAGTAGTAAAAAAAAAAGGGGGAAACATTTTTTATGTCGTTAAGAACAGAAGCACCATTTTCTTTTATTTTTTCTTACTTGTTTTTAACATAGAACTTAATGAAACTATGTCTCTATGAACAATCAGCTCAATAATTTTGACCTAACTAGCGGCCCAAGCACCTTTTTCAGCTCAATGTAACTGTCAGAAAAATTAATTTACTAAACTTTCTATGTTTTTTCTGAACTCCTACTTTTGTAATTGAATATGCAAGTAAATTCAGCAGAAAATGGTCAAAATATTTGTACGTGTCATATAAAGAATAAAATACCATGCAAACAAACTCTCCAGTGAATGGTGGGTGTGTGTGTGTATTTTTTCAAGAAAGATGAAAGCTAGAAAAGACGACAGATATTAGCTTGAAGTAATCATGACCTTACAATCAGAATAAACCCCAAACTATAACATGGTGGGGGAAAATAAGGAGATAAAAGATGCAGCACATAATAGAGCCCTAGATTTTCATTTGTGTCATGATCCACATTTCATGTGAATAATCATAAACTGGGCATTTAACATTGGGACAGTTTGCCCAAAGATAATCAAGCAATAAAGCTAGATATTGGATTGACAGTTGTAATATAATTATTAGAGTTTACTTGAGAAGTTCAGTGAACATTTGTTATTTTTGCTTTTTTGTCCATTACTCACCCACTTACCATCTTAAGTGCCTGACGACCTTTCTTTTGATTTATAAACATGCAGCAGAAGACAAATGAACCAACATTTGGGGCTGGCTGACCTTTCCTAGGTTTCTGAGGCCTCAAATTCTCATTTGTTTTTCTTCTACAAGTATATAAATCAAAATAAAGCAGGTCATACAATGAAGAGTTAACTTTGGCGGTGACATATATTTATTTCTTCATGGAAGAAAAGCCTACATGAGGGCCATTCTTCTCCTATTCGGTGGCTGTCAGTGATTTCCAGACTGGTGATAAGAGGATTCCAGAGTTAGATTATTTAACCCTTACTTAGAAAGGATTTTGGTTTTCAAAGTAAAAATCAGCATAATCAATAATTATGTTTTCCTTGTATACTACTTAAGTCATATATGTTCTGATTTAATTGGAAACTATAAGTGGGAGAAGGCAAATTCATCTATCTATGTGGCAAATTTGAAGCCAAATAGGCATTATGAACACACCACTGCTTATATTCTCCTCTATTTTACTAACATTTAATGTATTTTGTTTTATTGTACTTTCCTGCATTTTCTATTTTCCACAACTAGTCTATGATATACATGAGGGCAGAGCGCATATCCTATATCTCTTTTCCTACTGTTTACTGGAGCTGTCCTATAAGAAAATTAGAATACCAAGACTATACATTTTCATAAGGATTGATGGTATGTTTTAATAGTTAAAAACACCCTACAAATCTCTGAGTATCTCTTGCCATTACACCAAAGAAGTAAAAAAATTCAGGTCATTTATCTAAATACGGACGTGTAGAATACAAAACATCATCTCTTCAATAATTCAATTATCCCGTTCCACATGATTTATTTGGTCATAGAAATGACTATCAGGAAAACAGCCACATTGTCTTTGAAAGAGTTGCTTTATAGCTAAAGAAGGACATTTCTCCGTTAGACATTGGTCTGTTTTGCAGTTAACACAAAGCAGGGGCTGACGTGCAAAGTTTCTTTTGATAAGTAAAAATCTTTATTTTTTAAAATAGTTTTTAAACAATATCTTGTAAATATTTTTAAATCTCCCAACAATTTAGTGGACATTTAGTTTTGCTTTAGCAGTGTCCATTATTCTTTTTCAATTGTTTGGAGACTCATGTGGTTCTTAGGAAGCTGACTCCATTCATACAGCCAAGGGGAAATCATGAGGTGGTGTAAGCTAATCAGTGCATCGTTTCTCTCTGGATACACTGATCTGAGCGGATTTAGTCCGAGGACCTCAGGTCTCATTGCTTACAACTCTGGGACACATAGTTTACAAGACCCTAAGCAAGCTTCATCTTTGTTAGTTCTCCGACGTCGTCACCTATTCCACTCTCCCTTGCTCCCTCCACTCCAGTCACATGGATCTCTTTGCTATCTCAAATAAGTCAGTCACATTTCTGCCTTAAGGGTCTTTGCATGGGCTGTTTGCTCTGCCTGGAATACTCTTCCCACAGATAACTACAAGTGTGACCTCCTCACTACTTCAAGTTTTTGTTAAAATTTACCTTCTCAATGAAGCCTAACCTGAAGACACCATATAAAGAATCCACTTACCCCAGCACTCCCAATCATTGTCTGTGTTATATATTTATAGGAAAAATGCTTTATTTATCCCTCACAGCACTAAACCTAATGCTGGACAAATAAGAAATACTGAACAAATACTGGCTGGATTATTTTGTGAATATAGCAAACCTGGGTAAAATTCATGAAATATTTAGCAATTCAAGCTAAGGAAATTAATGTAAACAAGAACATATCAGGAAGTCAGTTTCATCTGGGTATAAATGTGATTCATATACTCAAACACACACACAATATAGGACATATTTTAAGTTGTGTTTTATGAAAGTGTCTCAAAATCTGCTTGAAAGAGTGGAAAAGAGGACAAAGAAATGGCTCAGCAGTTGGGGTACTACGGCCTCAGTTTCTGTTCAGTCAGAAACGTAGAAGGTAGAGGAAGGGTACACTACTAATACACAACATATAAATTTGAAAAAAACTTGTTTATACTACAGGTATTAAATAGATGATCATTTGTTACATTCTAAAGTGAACAATAATTTTCTCTGGATCATTTTCATAATTATAAAATCATAAAATTATAGTAAATTTTGTTTATACTTAGGGACAAGATATTCCAAGACACTCTGTTAGAGTTAGTTGTATGACCAAAAATATGAAAATAAGAGCCTAGTTTCATAATGCATTGAAGTTAATAAGGTCCTTCCACTTGCTAAATCATTTATCAATACCCAGATTTCCATATCCCAGCAGAGCAACACTGACACTCAAGAAAAACAAAAGAAATCTATCAATGATGCTTTCTGATCATTTGGAAACACAGAATCTATATTCTCAAAGGGATGGTACCTTGTTTTGTACAATAGATTCCTTAGAGCAATGATTATGTGGATGATTTACCAATGGACCACAGCAAATGGAAATATTTCTTCTTTTTAAAATAGTAGTAATTTTTATCTATCTAAAACTACATTCATTTATTCATTCTCACATACACACACAAAACGTGTGTGGGTGTGTGTGATTTCCCATCTTGTTTGTTAAATTATCAAGATAGCTTAATGAGGAGTCAATTTTTTTAGGGTAAAAGCGCACTCTATCTTAGTATCATATAAAGCCATAAACAACTTATCTTTGCTGTAGATGACTATTTGACACGCTACTTGGTAACTAAACATAGTCTCCCTTGGATGTGAATTTGGACAACAATGTAAAAGCTGTGTGCTCATGCCTTTTCATCTTTATCATTTACGAATACCTTGGACAATGAGGCTGATATTTTATACAAAGAATCTATCTTATAAAATTATTGAAATCTCTCATTTAGACATAACAAGTACATTCGGTCCCTGGTGTGTTTTTACAAGAGCAGGGACAGTTGCTTTTTTGACAATTTGCAGCTACAGCATTTATACTCATTACAAAGCAGATGGAAATCATTTACTTACAAAAAGAGCATAAAACTTTAAATGGCAGCCCTTACCTTCTAAGCCATTATTATTATTTTAGGAGAAATGGCAGCCTGGGAGAAGACCACAAATGACAGACTTTCTCTCAGTTTCCACTTAACCTGATGAAATAAGAACAGTTTGTCCTTACCCACTCCCAGTGGCCTTATTGGAGCTAATACAACAGATGTTTTGTCACCCAGCTAGTCACATGATGGTTTCTCAGTCTGGTAAACATATTTTGGAAACAAGCTAATGAGGCGATCTACAACAAACACACTTGGTCCCCTTTGGCTGATGTTTCTTTGCTGATGTCATTTATCCTTCATTGTTAATTAAATGAAAATAAGCAGCAATTGCTTTCCTAATATTGTACTCAGAAATAAATCTGTGTAATGTGGTGTATAAATTTGTTTTTGTTGAAATGTTCAAGTTCAAGTGATGAACTTTAAGTCTGTGCTAGTTGTTTAAATGAGGGCACAGACATTTATGAAGACCCAAGCTCATTATAAGAAGCACTAGTGTAACAAGAATATGCTCTTAATGGAACTTTGTCTCCATTTATATGATAGGAGCATTTTGGTTAATCCTGGGGTTTATGAACCAACATATCCCTGTTGAAAATGTTAATGATTTAATGTTATTGGCATTATCTACATAACAAGTGACTAGACATGCTTATCTTTAGTATGTGGTAAGTGATGTCCAATGGCTAGACTTATGTTTACCTCTGTAAGTGACCAGAAACCCCAGCCCTAAGTGCTGCCAGTCATTTGCTCTTGGTTAATGCTTTTTCTTAATGGACACCTAATTTAAAAATAATAAAAATACAAAGGGTATTTCTGGAGGAGTAATGTGTCCAGGGAGTTTGTAATTTTAGGATCAATTCTCTGCTTAAAAGTTCTTTCTATCTATTATATTATAAAATTGATTGAAATCCTTTTTTTAATTTTTGTCTTAGTATCTATGAAGTTTTGCCTTTCAGATACACCTGTTCTACTGCATACTCTGAATCTCCACCTCTTCTGGGAAAGGTCCATAAAAACCTCATGGATAAACCCTGAGAAAGATGGCTAAGAAGAGGAGGTTGGGAGTCTCCTTGGAAAGGATAAACACTCTGTATTAGGTAAAGCCACTAGATGCAGAAGTTTTAAGACTCTGCTTCTTAAGCTTTTGTATTTAATAGACCAACGCAAATTTTAAAAAATAATTGAGAATGACAGCATTCCTAAGGTGCTTTGTTGGTGGTGGTATTTTGCAAGTAAGGCCATTAAAACAACCCAACAAGTAAGTCAACAATACTTTTGCAGTGGTTGTGTTAGTGCCGCCTAAATAGCTAAGATAAATACAGCCAATGGTTAACATAGGTTAACGTAAGGGAAGCCATCTTATAGAGGGGAACTATGTTGGGACTATAACGAGACACTCCGTTTCCTTATTAGCAATGCTTTAGTTTGCACGTTGCTTAGAGAAGTACACATCTACTTGCTCTGCTATTTTTGTAGCCTTGGCTTATACATAGACTTGCCTATTCTGATAAGGCAATAGCTTCGTTCTTTCAGCTTTTGCATGGATGTAACGATCTTTGGGAAAAAAACCTCTGCTGATATCTGTCGCCAGTGAAGACAGAAAGGAATACTCCTTGGTCTCAAGGATGGTCAACATCTTGAGACATCCCTTCTTCAGCCCATTTGCCTTATAAAACTGCTTCAAAATTTTGTAGTTTTAAGATGGTTCTTTAGAACATGAGTCTACCATTTTCCCCCTTGCTAGCAAGCTGTAATAAAAAGACGCTTCCTCTCTTACCACCTTGCTTCCTGACTGTTAGCTTGTCTTGCAGCAAGTAGAAGACCCCCTTTGGCAGTTACAGTTGGGCCGATAATCTCCATTGCCTGCCTCCAAAACATCCAAAATAAGTATATTTAAGGAAAAATTGTTCTTATTGTTGTTGATGAAAATAATCCATAACCAATCTATAAAGGAAAATTTGGGTGAGTTTATTCAGAGCCAAAATGTGAGGACCATAGCCTGGGGCCTTCCTTCCCTAAGGAAGGAAGGGCACCAAAGAAGTCGAGTGTACAGAGTGGTTATATACCCTCAAAGAGGATGTTTCACATATGGTTGAAATGTCCCTTTTACAATAGTCACAAGACTGCTCTGTTGGCACAGCGATTGATGGACACAGCACGTAGTAGGTCTGCTGTCTCAGTGGACACAGCAGGGTGACAGGTTTGTTGTCTCAAGCTGGGTGGTCACAGGTGAGTGCAGAAATCAGCTCCTACCCTAGGGAAAGATGCTCATCCTTAAAGAAATGCCAATATAGGGGAAGTTGCACCTTTATCTTAAGGGCATTTATTCTTGCCATAGCAAATGCTTAAAGCAGATATACAGTGCATACTCAACAGCCATGTCAGGCCCTTTTGGAAAAAAAAGGTCAGGCCAAATTAGGTTTACACCAAATTGCTTCCTTATATACTCCAATATATCCTATTGCTTGCCATTTCTATTTGTCACTGTGCAAATGGCTCCTTTCCAACCATTCACTGCCCCAAGCTCCTCTTAGATAGAATTTCTAGAAATTCTAGAAAAGAAATTATAATGAAAGAAATAATATTTTGTTACTAACAATGTGTGAATGATAGAGTCTTTGGACATCTTTCCTGCAGTTCAAACCTAAAACGTTCAAATCTGAACTCTGCTTCTATGCTAACAACTTATTCCAATCCCAAGTAGGTCTCTTGGGCTAGAAACCTGTGAGTTACCCAGGACTCCTTCTTTCTTCTCAATCTCCAATATTTACTTGGTCACTAAGTCCAGCCAGTTCTCTCTCCTCGTACCTCTTGATTCTGTGCACTCCACTACCTTTTTTAAGGCTCTCATCATTTCTTTCTGTCTTGGATTGTGTTAGAGTTGGCAGGTAGAATACAGAATATTGAGTTAAATTTTAATTTCAGATAAGCAGTAAGACATTTTTAGTATAAGTATGTCTCAAAGTATTACATGAGACATACCTGTAATAAAGAAAAATCCATTGTTTATCTGAAATTTAATTTAAGTGGGTATCTTATATTTTTATTTGGTTAATCTGGCACCCTTGACTAATTGTAAAAGAGTCTTTGTCTCTAGTCGGTATTCTATCCAGCCCCCCTTCAACTCTAAGCCCCATGATTATCTTCCTAAAACATAAATTGGATTATAGCAATGAGTTACTGAAAAAGAAAACTCTTTTGACTCCTCATTTTCTGTAAGATTAGTTCTAAATTCCATAGCTTGGCTTCTAAGGCCACTCACAATCAGGTTTTAACATATCCTTGGAGCCATATCATCAACCACTAGTCCCCAGGCCACATCTATCTTATACCACACTGGATTTCTTGTCATTACTTGAAGCCATGTACAGTTTTTACATGTGATTCCCTTTGTATGAAATGCCCATTTCCTGCTTCATTACCTAAAAAATTCTTATATAATTTAAGATAGAATTCAAGTATTAATTCTTTTTTGCATACTAATTTCTTTGAATTCCAGTTGTTTTTAATTTCAGCCCTCCCGGGTAGCTGCTCAGTAACTGTTTCTAATGACACTTTGTTATGATAATTGCCACACTGTACTGCAATGATCCGTTTACATATTTGTCTCTCCCTCACTTAACCATGAACTACCACAAACAAGTGAGGACGATGTTTTATTCATCTCTGCATCCCTGATACCTAGCTGAGTGCCTGACATACACTAGAAATTCAACAAATGCTTGATGAACCCACAAATACCTCCTATTTCTGAACTTTTTGACATCTGAAGTAGAAACTCACTTTCTCCTTTCCTTCCCCTCTTCTTCCTAAGTGATATGGATGGATCCTCTTTGAAATTCTGGTTTTATGTACCAAAAATCACCACACATAACATCTATTAAGGCCTCAGTTCCCAAGTGTGTTCAACACTGAATTTTGCATATGCAATGATAAGCACAGATCCATTGAAATATCTAATTAAAAGCAGAGTCCTTTTCTGAAGATTCTTTGCAAACGATTTGCCTCCATAGGCATCTAAAATTGAGTTAAATGCAATACGCACATGTAATTCAGAAAAAAAGTGCAGATAAACTCAGAGGTCCAGGGAAATTGTGAGCCAGGTTCTGGCACTTTTTCTGGCACTTCTCCAGAGATGAGTATGTTTCGTTGGTCATTAAGATCTTATTTTCCTTCCTCAGACAATATTGAAGAGAGAAAATTAGGAGTTAGGAGCAGGAGTGACAATGCGTAGAAGTTCCACTAGACCAGATGTGTTTCTTTGTTCCCTACTTTCTGCTAAGACTACCAGCCTTAGGTAAGCAAATGCACAACACACCCAGACGAAGATATGTATTGTGGAACAGCCTGCAGGTAACACGTTTAGTAAAATTCTAGTCATATTTGGAAGCTATAAGGCACAAACTTAGACCTGGAAGTAAAACAGAGAGCAAAGACCCGGTGAGGTCCTAGGAAAACAAAACAAGCTACTTACATGTTAATGGCCATGGGAGAGGTAAGTGGTCATTTAGAGACTGAACTGTCCTGAAAAATGTCAGCCTCCGTAAAAAGTTTATATATTCAAGAATTGATATATGTATCTATATTTTCCATTAATTAAAAATATCTCTATAACTTTATATTTTTACTACTAATATTGAGAAAATGAAAGGTGTCACAGCCTTGTTTGTTTTAGGTAACCTGTAACCTGCTCTCAATTGCAAGCACAAGGAAAAGTCAACAGAAAATAGTATCCCAGAGAGCTATTGTCAAAGGAATAAAACTGGACCACTTTCTTACACCATACACAAAAATAAACTGAAAATGAAGATGTGGTGTATATATATATATATATACAATGGAATACTACTTGGTCATAAGAAAAGACAAATTCATCCCATTTGCAACAACATGGAAGGACCTGGAGGGAATTATGTCAAGCTAAATAAACCAGACTGAGAAAGACAAACATCAAATGTTTTCACTCATATATGGAATATGACACAAACCCACAGACAAAGAAAACAGTACAGTGGTTACCAGGGGAAGGGAGGTGGGGGGTGGGCACAGGGGGTGAAGAGGAGCACTTATGAGGTGACAGTCAAGAAATAATGTACAACTGAAATCTCACATCGATGTAAACTATTATGAACTCAACAAGAAAAATTGGAGAAGAGAAAAAAAACTCAAAATGGATTAAAAACTTAAATGTAAGACCTGGTACTATAAACTCCTAGAAAAAAACATAGGCAGTAAGCTCTTTCATATCTGTTCTAGCAATATTTTTTTAGATATGTCTCCTCAGGCAAAGACAATAAAAGCAAAAATAAACAAATGAAGATACATCAAACTAAAAAGCTTTTGCATAGCAAAGGAAACCATCAACAAAATGAAAAGGCAACCTACTGAATGGAAGAAGATATTTGCAAATGACATATCCAATAAGGAGTTGATATCCAAAATGTATAAAGAACTCATACAACTTGATATCAGGAAAACAAACAAAATATCTGGTTAAAAGATGGGTGGAGGACCTAAATAGACATTTTCCCCAAGAAGACATACAGATGTTCCCAAGAAGCCAACAGGTACATGAAAAGATGCTCAACATCACTAATCATCAGGAAAATGCAAGTCAAAACCACAATGAGATACCACCTCACACCTGTCAGAATGGCTATTATCAAAAGAAAAAGAAAGAACAAGTGTTGACAAGGATGTGGAGAAAAGGGACCCCTCGTGCACTGTTGGTAGGCATGTAAATTGGTACAGCCACTGTACCAGTATGGAGGTTCCTCAGAAACTTAAAAATAGAACCACCATACAATATAGCAATTCCACATCTGGGTATTTACATGAAGAAAACAAAAACACTAATTTGAGAAGCTCTAGGCACCCCTATGTTCATTATAGCTTTATTTACAATAGCCAAGATGTGGAAGCAACCTAAGTGTCCATCAATAGATGAGTAGGTACAGAAGATGTGGTATATATACATATATATATATAAACAAATGGGACTACATATTTATATATATATATATGTATTATGTATAATGGAATATTACTCAATCATTAAAAAGAAGAAAATCTTACCATTTGTAATAACATGGACAGACCTAGAGGGTATTATGCTAAGTGAAATAAGTCAGAGAAAGAAAAATACTATATGATTTAACTTATATGTGGAATCTAAGAAACAAAAAAAACTTAGAAATAGACTCATACATACAGAGAAGAAATTGTTGGTTGCCAGAGGGGACAAGGATTAAAGAATGGGCAAAATAGTTGAAGTGCATTAAGAGATAAAAACTTCCAGTCATAAAATAAGTCATGGGGATGTAATGTACAACATAGGGAATATAGTCAATAGTATTGTAATAACATTGCATGGTGACAGATAGTAGCTAGACTTAGCGTGATGATCATTTCATAACGTATAAAAATATCAAATCACTATGTTGTACACATGAAACTAATATCATATTGTAGGCCAATTATATTTCAATAAAAAAGAGAAAATATCCCATGAATCTAATCACCTAGGGCATTGAAAGAAGAGTGTACTGATGTGGCTGTTACCTTTGTCTTTTACCTTTTTGATGGTTATTGAGTCAACTACATTTAGTGTCTCAATTTACCAGCCCTTTTGCAATGGGATCAACCACATTAAATTGCCAACTCTTTTCTTTGGATTGATTTAGTAATTTATAAACACTATGAAGGATTTACACAATGGTTGCCACCAGGTCTTACATCTTTCAATACACATGGAAGTTAATTATATAAAATCTCAAGGAATCTCAGAAGACAGATGTCCAGAGCAAGGAGTAATAAAGAACAGATATTTTATGCAACAAATTTTTAAGTAAGCAGTAAAATAGAAGAAGAAAGATAATATACACATCAAATAGACCTAGGGCCTTTGTTAATGATCTACTGGGCTTGTGATGGCCCCAAAGTCTGAAAACACAGATTATTATTTTTTTAAAAACCAATTACATCCACTTGATTGCTTCTTCTAGAGTATACTAATGGCACAGGTTTTTGAGGGGAAATAAGAGAGACAAATCATACAAGGTAGCACATCACAAATGTATGTGCTGAGATTGATGGAAATGCATTAGTGTACAGTGTCCATTGCAATTTTACACAACATATTAACCTAGGCACTGTTAATGAGGGACATCACGTTGAATATACCATTTAATGTCATTTAACTTATCATATAAACTATTTATGTATTTCATTTATGTGTCCAGATTTTTGGATGACTCTTTACACTTAAGTATATACTGTGTTTACCACAAAAATTAAAATATGAGAACATGAGGCAAAAGATGTTTCCTAGGACTACCAAGTTTTTTCAACTGTAGCTTCAATAAATTGTGTGCTTTCTAGTAGAATTTGTCTACATAAGGAGGTTTGTGACAGTTTTTGATACGTGTCAAGTCTTTAAAAGTTGTATCATAATATTTCTTTCCAATTCATTCCATTTTTCTTATTACTCAAAAGTTTTAAAAATAGAGCAGAAAACATTGAAACATGTTAAAGAGGTGTAATATATTTTATCATGATAAAGGCCAGCACTGTAATAAGTTGTTTGCCTGACACACATTCTCCCTCTCTCTGTCTCTCTCTCTCCCTCTTCCTCTATACACACACACACACACACACACAAATATAGGATTTTTTCCAAATCTCATTATCCACCCCCTAGTTGTACATAGTAATTACATTTACATGAATGAAATAAAATAAGAAGAATGCCTGGAATAATGCCTTTCACACAGTACGCACGCGATAAATGGGACTCCTTGTCTTAGTTGAATGTGACTTTTTAGTGTGAGGGGGAAAACATTACTAAGAATAAAGAACTGACTTCAATGATATTTCATCTTGAACCATGCCTGACAAATTGTCTCCCTCTGTTGAGTGGTAAGAGGATACTGATAATCTCCAAAGCATCTGTCCTCATTTTGACACAGCATGACACATATGCCTCAGTATAAACTGGGTGAAATATCTGAACTCATGTGCAGTAAAACTTTTAATCTTATTTATAGCACATTCTCAACCAAAATACATTTATTTAGACCTAGGAACTTTGGTGGCTATGAAGAATTTTAAGACATTACCCTTGCCTATTAGGAACTTCTACTCTTTTATTAAATACAGTTGCCGAATTGTTCAGTTTCATCTGAAATGCAGCTTTCCACTATTCGACTCTCCTAAGAGCCATGGTAAAATTTCTCTTAATATATCAAATATGTTCCAATTTGATATTTTTGAGAAAACTCAAGGGTATGTGGATATCTTTAGCCATTGTCATACAATCATAACAAGAATTCCAACATGTATAGTAGCACGACTGATACAAAAGTTTGAACTAGCAGTACCCAAGTGAAATTGCTGCCCATTGAATTTTCACTAATTTAATAATATGCTAAATTAACCCTATAACGGCCAACTTACTTGGCTTTCATTGATTGACCCTTGTGTTGCTATTTCATTTTGAATGTACATAAAAACACATTTGTGCGTGATAAGCCATACTCTTCAGAGATATGTGCAATATCTTTGGAATATTTTTGAAACATGGTCAAACCTAAATCCATGCCAGATTATTTTCCATTCAAAGGTATAAAGAGCAGATACATGTTTAAATAAGATGGAATAAAGTATTTGTTTCTCTGGAGAAATATCAAAATAATATTTTTGTCCAAGCTCTGAACAGATGTACGCCTTGGACAGAGTCCCTATAAAAATTACTTAAAAATTAAGGCCTGTAAGTAGCTAAACCTTGCATCATCAACAAATGCACAGTATAACAATTAAATATAGTACTAGTGGCAGCTTCTGATGTTGTTTCTAAGTTCTGGTTACCTAGTTATCCAAAGAGTAACTGAGTCTATTTTCAATGAATGCTTTACCTTTTTGCTAGGGCATAAAAGGAATAATTGCACTCTTTCATGAAAAGACTGTTTATCCACGAGTAAGAAGTTTTCAGTCAGTAATCTATCATAACAAAACCTTAAATGCTGCATTTTTTAAAAATAATTTTATCTGATGTAGCCTGTATTTGACTCAACCATGAATAAAAAAATATTCAACTTTCAATTCCCTGGCTCCTTTTTTACTTTCTAATGGCAGGTATAATTACAAAATAGAATGTCACAACTCATTGTTGTACTACTTAGACAAAAATAAGAGTTAAAAAAGAAAGCATTAAGAAGCTCTGTTATGGGTACTGTATGTCTCCAAATCAAAACAAAGTCTGTAAACATATAGCAATAGGGAAATGATTTTAATTAGCAGATGTATGGAGAGACTCAACCTCCAGTTCTTAAATTATAGCTGCTTCCAGATTAAAGCAACATTCCTGATGGAGCAGTGTGCTTTATATCCTCTGGCAAGATCCTTTTTTATTGCACTAGAAACCAATGTTGAATTTCCTGAATAATTACATAAATAAACCATGCATTTTACTTATTTGTGTGCCCATATTTAATGATATATTGTGCATGCAACTTTCAGAAATATGATTTATGACAGTTTATTTTACCACAGAGGAATGCTTACTTGAAATATGCACTCGAAAAAGATCATATAAAATGATGTTATTTGATATATATTCAGGAATGATCTGATTTTTCAAAAAAATGCAAACTGAAAAACCTAGTTCCAATTAAATCATTCTGAGAGTGTTCTTAATTGAATTCTCAAGTTTAAATGATGTAACAGACTAATGACCATAAACATATAAATTATATTCATTTTATTCTCTGTTACAATGCTAGAAATCAAAACAGTGCTGTCGGTTGACTGGTGCCACCTTCAAAAGGGTGTAAAGCATCCATATACCTAAAGACTAAAACTTTTAGCATACTTATAGGAAATTTTTAAGCAAATTTGGAAGGGCAGAAACCATACATTTAACCTTATGCTACCTCTTTTATAATTTATTTTATTTTGATCTAAGCTTAACAATAAAAGATTTCTTAAAATTAAAAGAAAGTCACATTCTCCAGATTGTTCCCTAGTTATAAATATGACAACTTCAGAAATAAGTCTTTCTCGACTATCAGGGACTAATTCAGACAGGTACTGCTTCACGGTTCCAAACATATTTCAACTTACTCCTCAGCATGTTACACAGGAAATTCAGTGTGATATGGAACTATCTCAAATCCTATGCATCAGATTAAATGATTGAAACACTAAAAAATCTATTATTAAATGGTTTAACCTAAGGTAGCGAGTAGCCAAAGCTGCTTCTGTCTAGTCTCATTTGCCCCCTTGACTCTCCTCCTCTGCACCTTATTCTGTGCTTCCTGAGGTCCCCCTTTTTGTTGCTGACAATCTTACTAAATATTTAGTATCTTTCTTCAATCTTTTCAAACCTCTTTGATTTAATTTAAATCTGGCTCTTTACTGACACTGTCACTTTACTTTCTAATGGCAGGTATAATTACAAAATAGAACGTCACAACTCATTGTTGTACTGCTTAGCTACATATTCCAAAGAAGACTGCTGCTTTTCCTAGGACAAACAGGAAGAATTGATATTATCCTTATTTCCACTGATACTTCCAGACTATATCTCTGGATACTTCAAGCTCTTAAAATGTGATTCCTGACGGCCTATTTTCCTGAAAGGTCCCAGTGAAATGAGGGAGATAATGATATTTAATGAGTGCATCCCGGTCCATAGTCTCCTGATCTCTTCACAGTACTTGGCATTGTTAACTCCTCTCCCCTTGGACTATTTTTATCCTTTAGTTTCCATGACAGTTCACCCATATGTTTTCCTTGCCTTTCTTTGATTGCTTCTTTGTCTCAGTCATGGATTCCTCTACACTCCTTCCCCCTCAAAAATATCTTGATCTCCAAGATTCTGCCCTCCTTTTCCTTCTTAATGAGTTGACTCACTCCCAGTACTATCACACTAATGAATCATAAATGTACTCTAGATCTATATTTCAAAGAGCCTGCTAAAACTTCCATCTGGATATTCCAGAGAACCTCAAACTCAACATATTTCAACCTAAGCTAAGGTATTTACACCCTGTTTTGAATTTTACTCCTGATGTGCATTTCTCGGTGGATGGCTTCTGCATTCTCACAGTAACTCTGGGTCAATATTAGGGACTCAATGAACCCTCTCTTGAAGGTAACTCAAGGATGAGTACTAAGAAAAGCATGAAGGTTGGGCCAGCCCCCGGGCCTAGTGGTTAAGTTCAGCACACTCAACTTCAGTGGCCTGGGTTCCGTTCCTGGGTGCAGACCTATACCGCTCTGTTAGCAGCCATGCTGTGCCAGTGGCCTACATACTAAAAAAAGGGGAAGGTTGGCATGGATCTTAGCTCAGGGTGAATCTTCCTCAGCAAAAAACAAAAGAAAGAAAAAGAAGAAAAGAAAAGCATGAAGGAAAACAAACATATCCCCTGCCATTAAAAAAATAATAATAATATGTTAAAAAATAACAATAATATATATTACTCCTATAGTTCAAATCCTGTTTCTATCACTCAGTAGCTGTGTTGCATTAAGCAAGTTACTTAACCTCTCTCTCCTTCAGTTTTCATTTTGTAAAATAGACCTGGTAACAGGGATTATTTCATAGAATCATTATGAGGATCAAATAAGTCAATACACATATCAATAATTGTTAGTATTATCTGGAGTATTTGTACTCCTCACTCTAAAAACTGAATTCTGCCCTGAAGACAATGAGCTCACCAAACTTACGGCTCTTTACCACTCTTCAGTCCAGGAATGGCGTGGACTACATCCAAAAAGAGATTAATTTTAAGTGTAATGTCCCTATTATTGCAGAAGGACAAATCTGTTTATTTTTGTTTTATTTGAGGAAAGGCTGTGCTGAGTGTGTTCCTCTGATTAGAAGAGACCAGCTATTGTCAATTCCCAGTGAGTGACTATTATTTCATACTGACTAAACTGAACATAAGAATAGGGGAAAATAACAAATTGCTAATTTGTTAATTTATATTTAGAACACTACAAAATCTGGTCTTAAAGATCTGATAGTCCATTTCTTTCTCCTTTAGGTGACTTTGCTTATGTCTGTTCTAATCCATTAGGTGCTGACTTTGCAGTTTGCCTCTCCAAGGAAATGCTATTTACCTAATCTCCAAGTTTTTGAATGGCATCACATAAAAACAACATCCAATTAGACTCATCAAAAACATAGATTTATCCAGTAAATGAGGGGAGAGTCATTTTAATGGAATGCTTATGTAGCATGGGACAGCTTTAATCCCACCTTTCATAAAGATTCTAATAGTTAATACTTATTTTTCCTTACTTCTTTGCCTCCTGCCTCTACTCAAGTCAAAGATCTTGATAACATTGGAAAGACAAAGTTAAACTACGATGGGATCAGAGAGGAGGAACTGAGACTTGTAATTGTTTTTCTTTTCAAGTTTCATATCAAGTGTTTACTGTGTTTACAAAAATAAAAAATATGAATATTTAGCTCAAAATATTTTCATCTGGATTTTATCACCTGTTTTCAAATGACTCCTATCAGCAAAACACAATAAAAACAAATACAAAATTCAAAACATTACACTTGTTCTCAAGTTGCTTATAACAGTTTCTTTTATAGTGAAACAGAAATGATTTTCTACTCTCTTTTAAGCCTTTCTTGATATTCAGGTTTGAAGATCCCAAGAAGATTTCCATAACACTTTGGTACCAGACACAACTGGTTTTAATTACTAACCTCACTTACTGTAAATTAGAATTGCAATAATCTGCAAGTGCTAATTTAAACCTGGACTTGGTTCTGAGCAAGCTGCATGTAATAATGAGCAAGCAGCAGATTATCCTCAGAAGGGCAATATACTGTGCCACAAATCACAAGTTGCATTTCCTCCTCTTTTTTTTGAGTGCAAAATGTGATTCCAAAAAGATGTTATTAAGCTATAACACCTTAGTCATTTTCAAGCTCTCGGCACTTAAAGTGCTGAATTTTAGATTACTTTTTTATATTCTGCCTGCGCCTAGTTTCTTTACTGTATGTAAAGTTATTAAAGCTGTCTGCTCCGATTTCTTCTCTACTTAGGAAGATATGACAAAAAGATGGAAGAGACTATCTTTAATCTCAAAAGGCTAAACTCAACACAGAAATGAAACAGTAGAATACATAAAGACAATGAGTACTTTTCCCAAGGTAGTTTACGTTCATTGAGTGGTCACTAAAAAAGCACTAAACTGGAAGTATGTGACAACATAATAGTCCCGAGGCTCAATTTCCACTCTAGATAGTTGATACTGTTTTTTATTATGCCATGTAATTGAAATGCCACTTGCCATGTAATGATTTTCTTTTCTTGGGATGGGGGGCGGGGAGAAGACATTTGTTCTGTAAACTGCATTAACGGAAAAAAACCACATATTAAGGCATGAGTGGCAATTAGATTCAGCAATAGATTTTCAAAAAGTACACTCAAAGTCTTTCTCAAAACCAAAAGGGAATGTTGTGGTATTGTTGTTTTCTGTTATAAAAGTTTAAAATAGAAATGGGCTCATGAGTCTCAGGGAATGACTATCTTTCTAATTGCTTGACCTCCTGTTAGGGATGTGGATTTTAATGATTTGTGCTTTATTGCTTTTATAATTCTCAGGATTTATTGCTTTGAGATTTTTAGTTGAAATACAATAAATAGAGTTTATTTATTGGGTCTATTTATTGGGTCTTCTAACTTCTGAGATTTCTAGAACTAGGAACATTTCAAGTCATGTGGATATGAGATCACAAGTTCTCACCCCGTCTTGAGGTTTGCATTATCTATTGTGTTTTCTTTCAACTTTAGTCTTCCATTAATCTCTTCCCCATTCCACTCTAACTCATATTCTACCTGTTTATCCAAATTAGAAAACTAGAATCAGCTTTAACTCTAAAATTCCTTTTCCCTACATCTAGTCAGTTACTAAGTCTTGTCAAAAATACTATGTATTCTATTTTTCTCCTTTGTCACTGTGCATGTTTTGGCTCTCATTATTTTCTACCTGGATTATTACAGATCCTTCTCACTGGTATACCTGGCTCTCCATATTCCTTTTGCAGTTGTTACTGCAATCACCAGAGTGTGCTTTCCAAAATATGGATTGGATAATCTTATTCTATAGCTAGGGTTAGCAAATCAAAGCTTGCAAGCCAAATTTGACATAAAATCTTTTAATGGCTCTCTATAACCTATAGGAGAAAGTATAAATTTCTTTCCATAACATACGAAATACATTGTTATTGAACCCTTGCCTACATTTACAGATAATAACCATCTAATGTTCCCAACTTCCCTACATCCCAACATCCCAAGCATATGATTCAGTCACATTAAACTTCTATTTGTGGAACATACACGCACACTCCTGCAATGGTCTTCCATACCCCTTTGCTGTTCCCAGTTGCCAGGAAAAATCCTCTATATTGTTCACGACTTGGTTAAAAAGTCATCTCTCCTGGGAAGATTTTTCTTGGCTAACCTATGCAGAATTAGTTGTCCTTTGCTTTAAGTATACCCCTATGATACTTTATAAGCACTGTTAGCAGTATTTATGTCATTATATAATTAGTATTTAGATTTAGATTATTATTTTTTTCTTCTGTCTTAACCTTCCCTCCAGCTGAGAACCTCACAGAGATCAGAATTATACTTTATTCACTCTGTAGTCTCAGGAATTTGTATGGTGTCTGGTATAATACTGACACATACTAGGAAGCCAATAAATATTTGCCAGATAAATAATGAAGGAAGGAAAGAAGAAAGGAAGGAAGGAAGGAATAATAAACTAAGAGAGAAAATTAAGGAGAAAGAGTAAATCTGACCAAACACAGTACAACACTCAATGTAATCGCAAATCATATGCATAATCAGAGAATATCCAAAATTGTTCCTTGTCACTAAAAATTGTAAACTGCAGAATTAATAAGCTATCTCTTTTTTTTTTAAGATTTTATTTTTCCTTTTTTCTCCCCAAAGCTCCCTGGTACATAGCTGTGTATATTCTTAGTTGTGGGTCCTTTTAGTTGTGACACGTGGGATGCCCCCCAGCATGGCCTGATGAGCTGTGCCATGTCCACACCCAGGATTCGAACTGGCGAAACCCTGGGCCGCTGAAGCGGAGTACGTGAAATTAAGCTATCTCTTAACATGACAAAAAGAGTTCTTACCATCCTCATTGCATGCAGTGTTCCCACCATATGTTGCAAATACTAATGATTTTGGTGATACTACTTCTACTACTACTACTACTAAGTAACATTTATCAAGAGCTTTCATGGTGCCAGACACTGTTTCATGAACATTGCACATATGTTCTCATTTAATTCTCACAACAACTCTATCAGGTAGCTAGTATTATTATTCTCATTTTATAAATTGAAAATAAAGTGACACAGGTACCTGCACTTTACCCCCAGAACTCCATTATACTACTAGTGGATTATAGCTGAAAGGGATGCAAGATACATGTCTTCTGAGGGGTAGTTGGAGAGACTCAAAGCTAAGAGGGGAGAAATAAACAAGAACATTAGAGGATTTGATGTTGCTGGCACCTTTAGCTACAGCAAACATCAAACAAAGCCCAATTATTAACCGGGTTAGCACAAAACCTCACACTGAAGGCCTATTTACCTCATTTCTTATTGCCAAATACAACATGTCCAGCTTTCAGCAAAAAACTGCAAGCAAACCAAGAGGCAACGAAAAACACACTTTGGAGAGACAAAGCAAACATCACAACTAGATTCAGATATGATAGAGAGGTTGAAGTTATCAGAAAGCAGTTTAAAATGACTATGATAAATACATTAAGAGCACTAATGGAAAAAGGAACCAACTGGCAAGAACAGATAGGTAATGTAAGCAGAGAGGCAGAATAAAAAGAAAATCTTAGAAAACAACACCACTGTAACAGAAATGAAAAATGCCTTTGATGGGCTCATCAGTAAACTCAATACTGCCAAGGAAAGAGTCAGTAATCTTTAAGATAAGTCTATGCAATCTTCCCAAACTGAAATGCAGAGAGGAAAAGAAATAAAATTTTAAAAAAGAGCGTCCAAGAATGTGGGACAATTAATTGAATGACTAGAAGGAGAGGAAAGAGAGAACAGAGTATAAAAAGTATTTAAATAAATAATAGTCTAGAACTTTCCAAAATTCATGATGGAAGTTAGACTACAGATCCACGAAGCTCAATAACACCAGGTAGAATAAACACCAAACCAAACCAAACAAAATAAAACAAAACTCACTTAAGCATATCATATTCAAACTGTAGAAACCAAAGAGAGAGAAAAATCTTGCAAAAAGTTGGAGATTAAAAAAAAATCTACAGAAAAACAAAGATAAGAATTAAAGCAGACTTATCATCAGAAACCATGCCAGCAACAAGAGAACTGATTGAAATACTTAAAGTGTTAAAAGAAAAAAATAAGTCCACCCAACTAAAATTCTATATTCAGAGAAATTATAATTCAAAAGTGAAAGAGAAAGATCTTCTCAGACAAACAAAAACAGATGGGATTCATTCAAAGAAGAACTGCCCTGCGGGAAATTGTTAAAACATTTCCCTTGGGAAGAAAGAAAATTATATATGTCAGACCTTGGATCAACATAAAGAGAGGAAGAGTATCAGAGAAGTAATAAATGAAGGTAAAATAAAATCTTTTGTTTTTCTTATTCTCTTTTTTTAAAGATTAGCACCTGAGCTAACAACTGTTGCCAATCTTTTTTTTTTCCTGCTTTTTCTCCCCAAATCCCCCCAGTCCATAGTTGTATATTTTAGTTGTGGGTCCTTCTAGTTGTGGCATGTGGGATGCTGTCTCAGCGTGGCCTGATGAGCGGTGCCATGTCCACGCCCAGGATCTGAACCAGTGAAACCCTGGGCCGCCAAAGCAGAACACGTGAACTTAACCACTAGGCCATGAGGCTGGCCCCTATTTTTCTTATTCTTAATTGATCTAAAAGACAACTGCTAAAATAATTATATTAATGATATACTGAGTGATTATACCTCATGGAAAATAAAAGCGAATGACAGCAACATCATAAAGGAGGGGAGGGAGAAATGGAAATATGTTGTCATAGGTTCCCTGCACGACACATGAGGTGTAATAATATTTCAATATGGACTTAGATTAGTTAAGATGCATTGTAAACTCTAGGGCATCACCTAAAATTTTTAAAAAGAAATATAATTAATATGCTAAGAGAGGATATAAATTGGGATAATATAAAATGCTCAATTAAAACTAGACAAGGCAGAAAATGAAGCCTCTGGCAATAAATAGAAAAGAGTTACAAAAATTGTTAGTATGAATCGAAATAATCATTTTAACTATGCATGATCTAAGCACACCTATTGAAAGACAGAGATTTAACCAAGGAGGTAAAAGACTTGTTTACTAAAATTGACAAAATATTACTGAAAGAAATTGAAGAGACATAAGTAAATGGAAAGACATCCTATGTTCATGGGTAGGAAGACTTAATAGTGTTAGGATGTCAATATTACCCAAAGCAATCTACAAACTCAACCCAGCCCCTGTCAAAATTTCAATAGCATTTTTGCAGAAATAGAAAAGCTAATCCTAAATTCAGATGAAATTGCAAGGGGTACCAAATAGCCAAAACAAACTTGAAAAAAGAAAGAAATTTTGGAACTTACACTACCTGATTTCGACTATTACTAGAAATCTATAGTAATCAAAATAACGTGTTCCTAGCATAAGGATAGACATAGAGCCCAATGGCATAAATATGAGCTTCCGGAAATAAAATCATACATTAATTGCCAATTGACTTTTGGCCAGGGTTCAAAGTTTAATCAAAGAGGAAAGAACAATCTCTTCAATAGATAGATGTGCTTGGACAATGGATTTCCACGTGGAAAAGAATCAATTTGGACCATTACCTCACAGAATTAATTCAAAATAGATCCATCATCTAAATACAATAACTAAAACCATAAAAATCTTAGAAGAACACATAGGGGTTAATCTTCATGTTTTGTGATTTGGCAATGTATTCTTAGATATAACACCAATAACACAAGAAACAAAAGCAAAAAAATAGATAAATTGGACTTTATCAAAATTATAAACATTTTTTCATCAAAGACACTACCAAGAAAGTTAAAAAAACAACCTACAGAATAAGAGAAAGTATTTTCAAACTATATATCTGATAAGGGATTTATATCCAGAATATACAGAAACCTCCTACAAGTCAATAACAAAAAACAAATTCAATTAAAAAAAAATAGGCAAAGGACTTGAGTAGACATTTTTCCAAAGAGGAAATACAAATGGCCAAGAAGCACATGACAAGATGTTTGTGTCAGTCAATTCAGGCTGCTAAAACAAAATAGCATAAACTGGGTAGCTATAAACAACAGAAATGCAATTTTTACAGTTCTGGAGGCTGAAAGTCCAAGCAGATTCAGTGTCTGGTAAGGGCTTGCTTTCTGGTTTCCAGACAGTGATCTTTTTGCTCTGTCCTCACATGGTGGAAGGGGTAAGGGAGCTCTGTGGGGCCTCTGTTTTAAGGGCACTAATTCCCTCCATTAAGGCTGCACTCTCGTGATCTAATGACCTCCCAAAGGCCCCCACCTCCAAATACTATCACATTGCGGTCTAGGTATTCAAGATGTGAATTTGGGAGGATACAAACATTCAGTCTGCAGCAATGTTCAATATCACTAGTCATTAGGTAAATGCAAATCAAAATCATAATAAGATATGACTTTACACTTGCTAGAATGGAAACAGTAAATAAAAAGTGCTGGTGAGGAAATAGAGAAATTAGAACTCTCATGTATTGCTGGTAGGAATGTAAAATGGTGTACCCACTGTAAAAAAAAAAAACAATTTGGAAGTTTCTCGTAAAGCTAAGTATGGAACTACCATGTGATAGCAATTCCATCTCTGGGTATATACTCAAAAGAATTGAAATAGGGCCTCAAAGAGATACTTGTGCAATAGAGTTCACAGCAGCCCTATTCACAATAGCCGAAAGGTGGAAATAATCCAATTGCCCATCAACAGATGAATGGATAACCGAAATGTGATATACACATGCAGTGGAATATTATTCAGCCATAAATAGCAACGAATTCTGGAACACACTACATCCTGGATTAACCTTGAAAACACTATGTTAAGTGAAATAAGCCAGACGCAAAAGGACAAATATTTTATGATTCACTTACATGAAATATATAGTATGAGCAAATTCATAGAGACAGAAAGTAGACTAGAAGAGTCTAGGGGCTGAGGTGAGGGGAAAATGGGGAGTTATTGCTTAGGGCTACAGAATTTCTTTTTGGGGGTGCTTTGGAAATAGTGGTGATAGTTACATAACATTGTGAATTTAGTTAATGCCACTGAATTGTACACTCAAAACAGGCAAATTGGTATATTTTATGTTATATATATTTTACCACAATAAGGAAAAATTAAAAAGAAAAAAAGAAAGAGAAGACACAAATATAATATCAGAATTGAAAAGAGTCATCACTACTGATGACAAGGACTTAAGAAAGACAATAAATGAATACTATGAACAATGATATGAACACAAATTTGATAACAGATGAAATGGACCAATTCCTTGAAAGTCACCACCAAAATTCATACAAGGATAAATAGATAACATGAATTGCCTTTTATCTGTAAAAGAAGTTGAATCACTGATTAATAATCTGCCAAAAACAAAATAACCACTCCATGTGGTTTTACCATTGAATTCTACCAAACATTTAAGGGAAAAATAATATGAATTTTCCATAACCTCTTCCAGAAAATAAAAGCTGTGGGAATGTCTCTAAGCTCATTCTTTGAAGAAAGCATCACTCTAATACAAACCTGATAAAGATATTACAAGAAGGGAAAACTATATTTCTTATGAACATAGATGCAAAACTTCTCAACAAAATATGGTAAATTTAATGGAACAATATATAAAAAGGATAATATACCATGATAAAATAAAATTTATTTCAGTTATGTAAAGCTTGCTTAAAAGTCAAAAATCAATATAATCTACCACATTAAAAACTAAATAAGACTAATCATAAGATTATAACAATTGATACAGAAAAAGCATTTGACAAAATCCAACACCTATTCATGATAAAAACTCTCAGTTAACTAAGAATGGAAGGGAACTTTCTCAATTTGATAAAGGAGAAAAGCATTCAAGTAATATATTTACTAGATAGACTGAATACTTTTCCCTTAAAATTGGGAACAAGGCAATAATGTACTCTCTGACCACTTCTATTCAACATTGTAGTTGAAGTCCTAACTAGTGCAATAAGGGAAGAATAGGAAATAAAATGTATACAGATTGGAAATAAATTAAACAATCTTTATTCGAGGATAACATGATTGTCTATTTAGAATGTCTCAAATAATGTACAAAAAAACCTGCTGGAACTAATTATTGAGTATAGTAAGTTTGCAGGATACAAGATTAAGATACTAAAGTTAAGTGCTTTCCTAGATACTTGCAATCAACTCTTGGAATTTAAAATTAAAAAACACATTTTTGAATAGACCCCCAAAATAAATACTTAGGTATAAATGTTTTCTTTTCTTTTTTTTTTTAATGGAAGATTAGCTCTGAGCTAACATCTGCTGCCAATCCTCCTCTTTTTGCTGAGGAAGACATGCCCTGAGCTAACATCTGTGCCCATCTTCCTCTACTTTCTATGTGGAACGCCTGCCACAGCATGGCTTGTCCAGTGGTTCCACGTCTGCACCCGGGATCGGAACTGGTGAACCCCGGGCCGAGGAAGTGGAACAACCGCTGTGCCACCAGCCTGGCCCTTTAGGTATAAATCTAACAAAATATTTTCAGGATCTATATGTGGAAAATTACCTAACTTTTATAGAACATATCAAAGAAGACGTCAAAAGAAGAAATATTTCATGTTCATGGATTAAAAGACTCAAAGTGTCAATTTTTCCCAACTTGAGCTACAAATTTAATGATATCTCAATCAAAATAGCATCAAGTCGCTTTGTAGATATTGACAAACTGATTCTAATGTTTATATGAAAAGGCTAAAGATCTAGAATAGCCAATGCAATACTGAAGAAAAACAAAATGGGAGGATTCATTACTTAATTTCAAGACTGCCTATAAGGCTACAGTCATCCAGACAGTGTGGTATTGGCCAAAGAGTAGAAACGTAGGTCAATGGACCAGAAAAGATATTTCCAGAAATAGATCCAAACAAATTTAGTCAAATGATCTTCGACAAAGGAGTAAAGAAAGTTAAATGAAGAAATGAGTCTTTTCAACAAACGGTACTGAAACAATTGGAGGTCTGTATACAAAACAAGAACCTACAAATAAACTTACAGCTTTCACAAATATTAAATCAAAATGAATCATAGACATAAATGTAAAATGCAGAACTATAAAACTTCTTAACCAAAGCATAGAAGAAAAATGGCTTGATCTTGCATTTGGTGATGAGCTTTTTTATATAAAACACAAATGCGTTATATATGAAAAAAATGATGTTAAACTTTATTAAGATTAAAAATCTATGTTTTGTGGAAAACACTGTTAAAAGAATGAAAAGATAAAGTGTAGACTGGGAGAAAATATTTGAAAACACATGTCTGATGAAGAACTTGAATCCAAAATACACACAGAACACTTAAAACTCAACAATACAAAAACAAATACCCTATTTAAAAAACGGGCAGCAGTTAAGTGCGCACATTCTGCTTTGGGGCTGGGGGTTCTCTGGTTCAGATCCCGGGTGCGGACATGGCACCCCGTGGCAAACCATGCTGTGGTAGGGGTCCCACGTATAAAGTAGAGGAAGATAGGCATGGATGTTAGCTCAGGGCCAGTCTTCCTCAGAAAAAAAGAGGAAGGTTGGCAGATGTTACCTCAGGGCTAATCTTCCTCTGGGGAAAAAAAAGAAAAAAAACAACAGGCAATAGATCTGAACACTTTACCAAAGAAGTCATACAGATGGCAAATCAGCATTGGAAAATATGCACAGGATTATTTGTCATTAGGAATTGCAAATTTAAATAATAATGTGATACCACTACACACCTATTGAAGTGGCTAAAATCTAAACCACTGACAATATAAACTGCCAGCAAGGATGTGGAACAAGAAGAAAGCTCATTCACTGCTGATGGTAATATAAAATGGTACAGCCACTTTGGAAGACAGTTTGGCAATTTTTAAATAACTAAACGTAGTCTTACCATAAGTTCTAATAATAATGCTCCTAGGTATTTACCCAACTGACTTAAAAACCTGTGTCCACACACAAAAACATTTGCATGCAAATGTTTACAGCAGCTTTATTTATAATTGCCAAAAACTGGTAACAATCCAGATGTCCTTCAATAGGTGAATGGATAAAATAAGTGTATTCATCCATATGTTGGAATATTGTTCAGTCAGAAAAGAAATGAGTGATAGAAAGCCATGAAAAAACATGGACAAATCGAATGCATATTGCTAAGTTAAAAAGCCATTCTGAAAAAGGTGCATACTGTATAATTCCAATGATATGATATGTTAGATGAGGCAAAACTATAAAGATGGTAAAATATAAGTGATTTCCAGAGGCTTTGGCGGGGAGTAGGATGTTATTGAATAGGTGAAACCCAGGAGTTTTTAAAATGATGATGCTATTCTTTCTAATGCGGTAATTGTGGATACCTTATACTATTCATTTGTCAAAACTCAATGAACTTTTTACAGCCCAAATAGTTAAGCTGAACATACGTAAATTTTAAAACATAATTTAAGAAGTCGGAGTAAATCCCAGGATGGAGTGCAAAATGGGGCAAAACAATCGAATTGTATTACAAATGTATAAAACAATCTCACTGAAAGGTGTAGAGAAATAAGTTCCTAACGTAAATAATATTTGAATGAGTGGGGTCTATAAGAATAAAGGCAAAAGAAACTGTGTATAAGCACTGTAGTCTAGTTGATAAAAACGTTCTCCACATGGTACAAGTTAACAATTCTAAATTCAACTGCAGTGTAGCTGTTACAAAAGCTGTAGCACAAAATATGACTTTTTCCTAAGTGCAGAATGGAGCAAGGAGCGGTGTTTTAAAAAAAGAGAAATTAATAGAGTTTCCAAATTCAAATATGGTTCTTGACAAGTAACACTAAATTCCCAATCCTCCTAACATTTATATATTAAAAGAGCAATATACATTAGATACTTTTAAAGACTATGAGGAGTTTAATCAGACATTCTTGATTGATGAAGATTTTGAACTTAAATACTGGAATTGAACAATTAAGTAAATGGATAGTGGATGGTAAGAGCCATGCTTCTCACTGTTGGAGTGTGAGTTTACAGATAAGCAGGGGGAGGAGGCTGGGATGATCCATGTGGTAGTGAATTTCAGTTGGAGACACCAGTATGAACACGTTTAACTTAATACAGACACAGATGATTACATATAGAAATATTTACATATCTGTATATATGCACAGGTTAGTATACATACAAATATTTTCTAGTTATGTCAACTGAGAGGGCCTAAAAGTAATAATGCCCAGGTAGCAACGAGCACATCTAGCTCCCAGACTTTGGTTTCTAATATTATTCTCCAAGGTTTCTTGGAAAAATGGCTGATTCTAGGACTGAGGCAAAAAATACACATGATTAACCTGGAGCATCTTTTAGTATATCAGCAGTGGTAAGTCATATTGATAGTATGTCCTTTGATATAATGTGATGAGAATGACAGCGTACTTCAGTGGTCTTCTCCCCGAAAATCCATAATCCCAGTCTAATTGTGAGAAAAATATCAGACAAATCCAAATTGTGGGACATTCTATAAAGTACCTGAACAGTAATCCTCAAAGTTGTTAAAGTCATAAAGACAAAGAAAGTCTGACAAACTGTCACAGAGAATACGAGCCTAAAGAGACACAACTACTAAATGTGGTAATGTGGTATCCTGGATAGAATCCTGGAACAGAAAAAGAACAGTAGAGAAAAAGAGAGGAAATCTAAATGAAGTATGAGCTTTAGTTAATGATAATGTACCAATATTGGTTGATTGCGAAAAACGTACAGCAATAATATAACATTAATAATAAAGGAAATGATGTGGATTTACGGAACTCTCTATACTACTTCATAATAATTTTATAAAACTAAATTCTAAAATTTTTAAAAAATATATTTAAAAATTAGAGTTAAAAAAACTGAAACAGAGAGTTAAGTAACTTTTACAAATAAATCTGTAGGTTTGTTCAGGACTGTTCCTAGGCAAATTGTAGAAAAGATATCTTTTCTTTAGTGATGTCCTAACTTCACCTTTCTCTCCCTGTTTTCTTTTGCTGTGCTCCTCGATCACCCTTACCTATATGTCTGGCTCTTTTCTTTCAGAAAATAAAAAGATTTGAAACTAATCTCCACTAAAGTATTTTAGAGTTTTATTAGTACTACCATGACCACTATCAATCTCAAAGTAGAAAGCATCTTTCAAAAGAAGAGGGAAATAAATGGAGGTCATTATTAAAAGGTAATGGTTCTTAACATATGTAAAATAAAATTTCAGTTTACAAAAATATATATACATATAAATATCACAACATTTGCACATTCTGTTAAGCTTTCTAAAAAATGTAGACTTGGATGTCTGACAAGTTAAATAACAACATGCGCTGTGTTTACACAGTTCAGTTTTGTGGATGACATTTCCATACTTTACTATAAATCATTCATTAGAAAAGAAAAATCAAGTCCACAATGTGTCAAGTCTGTGTGAGGTAAGAAGACACAAAAACGAAAATCCCAGAGTCCACAGAGCGCCAACTCTCTTGGACCAATAGGAAGCATGAGTGAACCGGTAGTTCCCATACGTTGGGGCAACACCATTGTTTTGTAACTATTAAGAGTTCCAGTGCTTCACTTCTGATCAAAGTTTTATCAGTATATTAGAGGATAGATTCACTTCAATATTTAAAAAAAATAAGCGATGAATATATTAGAAAGCAATTTCTCATTTGGGCAGCTTTCTCAAGTCCTCTTTGAATCTGAGATAGTGCTCAACTGCAGTGTAGCTGTTCTTACAAAAGCTGTAGCACAAAATATGACTTTTTCCTAAGTGCAGAATGGAGCAAGGAGCAGTGTTTTAAAAAAAGAGAAATTAATAGAGTTTCCAAATTCAAATATGGTTCTTGACAAGTAACACTAAATTCCCAATCCTCCTAACATTTATATATTAAAAGAGCAATATACATTAGATACTTTTAAAGACTACAAGGAGTTTAATCAGACATTCTTAATTGATGAAGATTTTGAACTTAAAAAAATTCCAAAAAATGTATTAAGTTTCAGCAAATTCTGTAAACATAAATGCTAATAAATCCAAATCTTTTTATTTCAGGCAAATATTTCCATAATCCATATAGTTATTTTTTCAAATATTATAATTTATATAGAATATATATTGTACACTCAATATTATATCTTAATGAGCCATATTTGTTATACTGTTGATATATTTGGAAAAGCGTTGAATTTATAATACATAGTTACTCCAAAAGCAGACATTATTATATAGCAGAGGGAAACTCCTCAAAAAGATAACACTTCCAGTTTGTTCAATCTCTCTTGCCACTCTTTTGAGAGAAGACATAATGGCATTATTTTGCCTTTGAATGCCATAGTTGGTGGTATGCAAAAAGTGGCTCATTGGGGCCAGCTTCTTGGCCTATTGGTTAAGTTCACACACTCTGCTTCAGCAGCCCGGGGTTCACCAGTTCGGACCAAGCCATGCTGTGGCAGCATCCCACACAGAAGAACTAGAATGACCTACAACTAGGATAAACAACTATGTACTGGGGCTTTGGGGGGTGGGGGAATAAAAGGAAGATTGTCAACAGATGTTTTCTCAGGGCCTCACCAAATGGCATACTTAAAAAAAAAAGTGACTCATTATTTCAAGTGAGGAAAGAAGTAATGCTTCAACAAACCAAGTGACAAAAGTATATCTACAATTATTACTCTTGAAGGAAATTAAAGAGATTGCATTTTTACATCAAAAGGTAGTTTAAGCTGCACAATAGCCTGTGCAAAGAAATCAAGTTATTAGCACCCTATGCAAATATTTTCTTCCTGAGAAAGAACTGAAGCCACGTATACATAGACCACTCATCCCTCCATCAGCTCAAAAGCAAACTAAAACCTGATCTAATACCGTACAAAAATGAAGTGCTCTAGACTCTAGATAAATCTAAATTAATCTAATCTCCCCATTAATCAGTGAAGTAGTCTTTGTGAGTAGTTGATGTAACCAAACAACTCCATCCAATTTCATATTAATATTCAAAGTGATACCTACACAGAAAATTGCTTTTGGAATATATTGTACGAACAATTTTTCAATTTACCATAAGCATCATCAAAGTGATTCAGAAAGTTTGGTATAATTGTTATTATAACAGTTTGTTTAACATTAGGACTGATTTTCTATTAAATCATTTCTCTAAACACCATCCAAATGCAAAAAAAATAAGTAGTTCCAAGCATGTTTTAAATATTTGAATGAAAATCCCTAATAGTTTATTAAAGAGAAGAACAGGACATTGAAAAACAGCTTTAACCTTTTGAGGTTGACATTATATGAAGTAATTATGCTCTCTAAAAGAAAAAAGAAACAAAACAAAATGAAGCGAAACAAAAAAAAATAAAAGCCCCTCCTGGAGATCACTGGCAACAGACTGAACACTGAACCAGGGAAATCATTCTCCAAGATGGTACACTTCTTTTGACAATATATACTTATTTAATACAAATTTACAAATTAGGAAGGTCTTTGACTCTACAGATATTTAGGTACATGCCCTAAGCCTCTTACATATGGTAGGTGGACAATACAGTTTCCCACATGTTAATTAATCATCCATAAGAAGAAGAATTGCAGATTTTTAGCAAGAGTTTCATTAGTTGAATTTCCTAATAATGCAGCAATTTTCTAGGTCAAAATAGCATTAAAAATGCCTTCACTGACCATTTCAAGTGTAGTAGCGTCTTTTCCCCCCAGGCCATGGCTGACTTACTGCAGCAGGTGTCATGGGACTCACGTTTTCCACATATGAGAATGAAGACATTTGCTGAGAATTTATGGAAATCAATCAAATCCATTATTCTGTTTTTGTTCCAAAACAAGCAACCACCTTAGGCGTTAATTTCCTCTTAACCTGTACTTGAGTTAAACATTACGCTGCTGAAATTTGGTTTCTTTACCCATTAACCTGTCTTCAAGGTGATATAATTTATATCTCTCTGTTACTAATCTTCATACTTCTCAAGTAGTTAGAGAAGACCAGGTTTTCAAATCCCTCATCTGCCAAGTTTCTTCAATAAATGAAAATTTGACTAATGTGATACCTGAAAAAATGCAATAAAAGTGTTCCCAGCCCCAGAGAAATTATTCCAAGTGCCATGACTGTTCACTGCCATTGCTGAAAATGTTGTCATATTATCAGTACCTAGCCCCAACTGCCTAAGTGGGAAAATAAATTAGATAAACTATACAGCATAGAAGAAGCATTGAAAAGAAGAAGTAACTAATATAGCTTTGGGAATTGAAAGGCACTTTCCTTTTTCTCTCCTTATTCTTGTAGTCTCCACAATCAAAAGAACAATGGTTCTGACACATTTACAATCATGACATAATTCATAAAGGTGTCTTCTTACATTTTACATAGACAACCACTGAAATAGGTATCTACATCTGGAACCTGGGTAGCAAATGTATAGAATCTAAATGTGTAGACATTTGGAACTATTTTACTGTAAATAAATATTGCTCTCTCATCTTTCTTTGGCTGGTTCTATTCCTTGGGAGATATTATGGAAGCCAATGAAATCTCAGAATAATTTCAAGACATTAAAAATTCAACATAAGAGGCACTCAATTATGATTCAGATTTTTTTGAGAAATAGCACCAGTATTATTACTTATTTATTCTTTTTGCTGAAGAATGTTCACTCTGAGCTAACATCTGTACCAATCTTCCTCTTTTTGCTGAGGAAGATTTGCCTTGAGTTAACATCAGTTACCAATCTTCTTCATTTTTTGTATGTGAGCTGCTACCACAGAATGGCCACTGACGAGTGGTGTTGGTCCACACCTGGGAACTGAACTTAGGCCACCAAAGTGGAGTGTGTCGAATTTAACCACTAGGCCAGCAGGGCTGGTCCAACACCAGTATTTTTGATCATGACGCCTTTTCATCCACACTATAATTCACTGGTCTGCCTGGCTCCGCTGCTTTTTATTACACAGATACGTTCCTTCTGCTTTATGCATTTACTCTTTATTTCAATTCTATTTGTTCTCATGTGTTTTTGCTCTAATAGCTATTAATTGCTCTTATATGTGATTTTTCTAATCCATAATGCATTCTTTGATATTCCTAAAATCAGTATTCCAGATTAACTCACCTTTCAGAATTTAAATAATTTGCCTCTTGCTGCTGCTCCTTATATTATCTTAATCTCTTTTTACTACTGCAATACACAGGGAATAATGATGTCTACTCTTTTCTCAGCTTTATTTTTAGATTCAATTTTAAAGGATTCCCTTAAAGATAATTGGCTTAGATGCAACTGGAGTGAATTTGGCAGCTAAAATTACAATTTCACATATTTACCATGGGGATACATTTTTATTCTGCTCACTCTCAATCTTTGCCAGGAGACTTCTAAAAATAAACTGGAATTGGGCATTCTCTCCTGTATATTTCTTTGCATACACATTGCAAGGCAATATATAGTAAGTTACTTGATACACATTTTCTAGATTTCATGGAGGTCAGGTTGCCTAATTACTGGTGCATATTTTGGTGGTATCTGAAAGTAAACAAGCAGGAAAATTATTTTGATTTCCACTCATTTCACTAATCTATGTTTTTCCTATCATATAAGTTCCAGCTTCCTTCAAAGCATAACTGCAGGTAGTGCAAGGGACAAAAAATAAGAGATATGAGTCAGGTTGCATAAACAAACACAATGCCTACCAACCTGTGATAGACTGAAGGAAAAAATCACAAATTATCGGCAAGAGGCAGTTGGAACTAGGCTTGAGGTAAACAGACACACAAACAACATGTCAGCCATGATAAAGAGTGTAAATTTGAACAGATGTCACTTCTACAGCAGCAGGCAGATTAAACAAAATTGGCTTTGGATGAAATCCAAGGGAGAGGAAGAAAATCTGAAACTTGTAGGAGCATAGTGTCCAGCAGCTCTTCCGTAGTAATCATACCTCAGCTGGGTAAAAAGAAACAAACACCTGTTTGTTAAGAAGAAAAAAAATCAACAAAATCCATGCTGATCAAAAGAACTAAAGGTGTGATTATTTTGAAAGACACAAGATCAGCTATAGCCTGAAATCAATAGTCTAAATAAATAGAAAGACTTAAGTGTAATGCTCATTTATCAATCTTCTCCTTATGACATGACATTGATTCTATTAATAGATGTGCTATTATTATGTCAAGATTAGCAAGATGATATTATGGGAAAGTCCCATAAATATTTACACATCTCAGAAATAAGCCTAGCGATTTAGATTAGTTTGATAGTCATTTATGTTATTTTGTCCAGTATGGTTACGGTTCTGAAGGCAACACTAAAACAAAATAGTTGTGTACATATATATTATCACTACCTATGGTTGTAAATCACTATAGGGATTTATAGTTTCAAGTAGGTTACTTTTCAAGTCTCATCTTTTTGCACTCTTCCCTCTCAATCTTTGGAAGTCCCCTGAACACACTGTGTTCTCTCATATCCAGCTTTCCTATGTAAGCTGAATTGCTTATTTGTGGCTAATTTTTCTAACCTGTAAAATATGTATAATGTGCCTAACTTATGGAGTTTTTGTAAGGAGCAATTGTAATAATATAAGTTAAAACACTTAGTAAACTGTAAAGTGCTACACAAATGGTAGTAATTATTTTTCTAAGAGCGGACATGAGAAATAGGAAGACTATCCAAGTGCCTAATATGTTTACTATGAACAAGACAATAAGTAGTTACTTTTTTTGAGCAGTTGCAGTGTGCCAGAGACTTTGCTAAATTCTTTAAATATATTATCTCATTTAATTTTTACATTAGCTCAGTGAGGTGGATACTATTACTATCTAATTTTACAAATGGAAAACTGAGACTCAGGATGGTTAAGTAACCTTTTCACAGGTAAATAGCTAGAGTAGGATGTGTTCAAAGGTCAGCCTGAATTCAAAGCCCATGCCACCCTCCCTTGCCTCTAAATGCATGGGTGATACCAAGATGTAAGGGATTGTTGTGCTTCTCGGATGCTTCCAGTTGTCTTAAGGAAACCACAGGCAACCATAACTGAAATTCTTTACTGTTTCCCTTGTGTGATCCATCAAAATAAAAGTTATTTCGAACTAACAGAAAGTGAACTCAAGAATACAATCCCATTTACAATTGCAATAACAACAAAAAAATAAAATATCTTGAAATAAGTTTAACCAAGGAGGTGAAAGACCTATACAATGAAAACTATAAGACGTTATTGAAAGAAATTGATGATGACAAAGAAATGAAAATATATTCCATATACATGAATTGGAAGAATAAACATAGTTAAAATGTCCATACTACCTAAAGCAATCTATAGATTCAATGCAATCTCAATCAGAATCCCAAGATATTCTTTACAGAAAAAGAACAAAGAATCCTAAAATTCATATGAGGCAAAAAAAGACCCCAAATAGCTAAAGCAATCCTGAGAAAAAAAGAACAAAGCTGAAGGCATTACAATCCCTGACTTCAAAATGTACTACAAGGCTATAGCAATCAAAATGGCATGGGACTGGTACAAAAATGGACACACAGATCAATGGGACATAACCGAAAGCCCAGAAATAAAACTACACATCTACAGACAGCTAATCTTCAACAAAGGAGTCAAGAGCATGCAAGGAAGAAAGGAAAGTCTCTTCAATAAATGGTGTTGGTAAAACGAGAAGCCACGTGCAAAAGAATGAAGGTAGATCATTATCTTTTGTCATACACAAAAGTTAACTCAAAACGGGTTAAAGACTTGAATGTAAGACGTGAAACCATAAAACTCCTAGAAGAAAATATAGGCAGTACGCTCTTTGACATTGGTCTTGGAAGGATCTTTTCAAATACCATGTCTACTCAGGCAGGGGAAACAAAAGAAAAAATAAATAAATGGGACTTCATCAGACTAAAGAGCTTCTGCAAGGCAAAGGAAATCAGAAATGAAATGAAAAGACAGCCCACCAACTGGGGGAAAATATTTGCAAATCATATATCCAACAAGGGGTTAAATTCTGAAATACATAAAGAACTCGTACAACTCAATAACAAAAAAACAAACGACACAATCAAAAATGGGCAGAGGATATGAACAAACATTTTATTTACCAAAGAAGATATACAGATGGTCAAAAGGCACATGAAAAGATGTTCAACATTACTAACCATTAGGGAAATGCAAATCCAACTAAAATGAGATATCACCTTACACCTGTTAGAATGGCTGTAATTACCAAGACAAAAAGCAACAAATGTTGGAGAGGATGTGGAGAAAAGCAACCCTCAGGCACTGCTGGTGGGAATGCAAGCTGATGCAGCCACTATAGAAAATAGTATGGAGATTCCTAAAAAACTGAAAATAGAAAAACCATATGACCCAGCTATCACACTACTGGGTATTTATCCAAAGAACTTGAAATCAACAATTCAAAGAGATGTATGCACCCCTATGTTCATTGCAGCATTATTCACAATAGCCAAGACATGGAAGCAACCCAAGTGCCCATCAACTGATGAATGGATACAGAAGATGTTGTATATATATATATATATATATATATATATATATATACAATGGAATACTACTCAGCCATAAAAAAAGACAAAATCGTCCCATTTTCAAAAACATGGATGGACCTTGAAGGTATTATGTAAAGTGAAATAAGCCAGACAGGGAAAGACAAGCATCATATGATTTCACTCATATTTGGAAGATAAACAAACACATGGACAAAGAGAACAGATTAGTGGTTACCAGAGGGGAAGGGGATTGGGGGTGGGCATAAGGGGCAAGGGGCACAAATATGTGGTAGCAGGCAAATAATAATGTACTACTGAAATTTCATGATGTTATAAATTATGACCTCAGTAAAATAATAAAAAACCTAAAATTCAACTGAGTAAAGGAAAAAAGTTATTTAATTTTCTGTTTTCTTGTAAAATGGTTGTAGCTTTTAAAACTCCCTACTCTTTATGTTTAGAGTATCTAAAACAGTTGTTCTTTCTTAAACAAGACTGCATATCACTATTGCCTGGGTTACATTTTAAAAACATAGATATTTGTGAATCACAACCAGAAGTTCTGATTTAGAATTCTTGGTTGAGAACCACTGCTGTATAAGAAATAAGTACAGTACACACTAAGCTAAACAAGTCAAAGAAGCAGGCATGGTGATGTGGTTTCAACCATTTCCTGAGGGTTAAACAATAAGTACACTATATTAAGTATGGTTTCCTGTAACCGAAAAATGTTAGATCAAAATTTTAGGTTTTTTGGGGCCTGTCTGTGGCTGAGTGGTTGTGTTCGCGCTCTCTGCTATTGGCGGCCCAGGGTTTCAATCCTGGGCGTGGACATGGCACTGCTCATCATGATGTGGAATAAGGCTGCCCCAGCTAGAGAAGCCCAAGGTGACCTGGCCTACATGCCAAACTATACGACCCAGTGGACTTTTTTTTATGGTATGAATTAGGACCGCCCCAGGGAGAGAAGCCCGCGGCATCCTCACCTGCATGCCGATCTATATGGCCAGATTCGTATCTAAAGTTATATGACCGCACAATAACCAGACCCCATCTGCACTGAAATCATTTAATGACTTTTTACATCTTTTTCTTTTTCTTTTTTTCCAGTAAAAATAAGTCACGTACCCATGCCTTATAAAATTAGCCCTAACCCTCAACTCAGGGCAGTAGCAGGAGCTCTGACTGCCCGTGGGTCCTGTCCCCACGCACCAGCTCTGACTGCCCATGGGTCCTGTCCCCATGCGGCAGCAGCAGGAGCTCTGACTGCCCGTGGGTCTTGTCCCCACACACCAGCTCTGCCTGCCCATGGGTCCTGTCCCCATGCCAGCGGGGGCAGCAGCAGGAGCTCTGCCTGCCCATGGGTCCTGTCCCCATGCTATTCCACACTATTCTCTAAATAAAAGAGCACTACTGCCAGATCTTGAGAGTCTAAGAAATCTTTCTTTCGACTCCTCGGCTCACTGACCCCGCATCAATCAGGCCGTGCTGGGGCGGCGTCCCACATGCCACAGCTGGAAGTATCCACAACTAAAAAAATATACAACTATGTACCAGGGGGCTTTGGGGAGAAAAAGGAAAAATCAAATCTTTAAAAAAAATTTTTGGGCTTTTTGAGCAAGAGCATGTGATTTCCTTTTTGATTTGGAGAAAGATGAACATAGAATAAGAGGAATTTGTGGGAATGGGGGTGAGAGATGGTTTTAGCTAGAAGTTGATGAAAGCTAGATATACAGAGGGTCTCTTTGTAATGGAAGAGAAAACCATGCATATAGGCTAAAGATAAAGAGATAGAGTAAAAGTTTGAAGAAATGGGCAGACTCTTGTGCTGGGAGTAAGGTGTGGGCAGAAGTTTGAGTTGTGGAGAAAAGGAAAATATGACTGAGAATAGTTCAAAGACAAGTACAATGATCAAAGATAACGATAAAGGTCATATTAAATACCATCAACTCCTCATGGTAGTAATCAACAGAAATTTCTTTCAATTTTCAACTATTCAGGTGCACCAGTGAATATGGCAGCAGGTTCAATTAATCCAGAGCTGGAGATTTTGAAGGAAAGATGCAAAAGTAGGACAAGTGGTCAAGAGAATTAATAGTGATGGTAAGAAAATAAAATGACAGGTCCTGGATGATGCGGGGTCGGTGAGCCAAGGAGTCGAAAGAAAGATTTCTTAGACTCTTAAGATTCTGGCAGTAGTGCTCTTTCATATAGAGAGTAGAATAGCATGGGGACAGGACCCATGGGCAGTCAGGCTGCTGCGTGGGGACAGGGCCCACGGGCAGGAGGAGCCGCTGCTGCCGCCGCTGGCATGGGGACAGAACCCATGGGCAGACAGAGCTGCTGCCGGCATGTTGCTGCTGCCGTTTCTGCTGCTGCTTCTGCTGCTGCAAAGTTGGGTGGAGAGTAAGGCTAAATTTAAGGCATAGGTATGTGAGTTATCTCTTTACAAGACAAAGAATATGCAAAAAAAGTTAAAAAGGGTATCAGTGCCCATATGGTCTGGCCATTTGGTGGTCCCACAACTTTTAGATAAGAATCAAACCGGATTGAGTAAATGGCAGAAGTCACTGCTTGAATTTTATCCTCAGCTACAAAGGAGGATTTGGCGGAGGGGGGGGACGGGGGGGGGGTGGTCAGTTACATGAGGTTGCCAGACAGTAACCAACTTAAATTCTTGCCTCTGGCATTGATTAAGAGTTTCTAGAGATAAGACCATCCCCCTTCTTCCTGGCACAGAGAGGGAAGCATCTTCACAGGTAGAGGTTTTCCTTAGAAATGTAAATCTTTCCCAACAAAGGGACAAGCAAATTCCACTCCTTGGAGCCTGCTTCTCATCTGTAGTTTTAAAAGTAACCAGCCTAAAAATCCTCATTTAAAATTAAGCAGCCTAAAAATCCTCATCAATGGAGGAATACATGAGTTAGAAAAGGAAATAAATTCATGAGGGGCTAATAAAGTGGGAGAAAATGATGTAGCACCAAGGAACTGGCATATTCAATGAGGTCATAGAAAATATATAGTGAGGAGGAGAGGGAGAAAGCATGAATTAAAAAAAGTCATTAAAAAGTAGGTTATTTGTATTCAGTGTTTCAGAAACAGATCAGTTCTGAGTGATGGCAAGATTCATGACGTGGGAGTAGTGCCTAAAGTGGCATGCAAAAGAAAAATGGTAGTTATTTATTGTATATATAAACATAGAATTCACCAAGCATGATGGCGGAGATTGGGGTACAGAAGAAAATTGTAAGTACCAATACCTTTAATGAATATTAAGTAGTGAACAGAAATTTTTTAACAGTCACAGAGGAGGAGGAGTAAAAAAGATGTACAACTGGATGGCACAGGGATTAGAATAATACTTTAACATGAGAACAGAGAAGTTACAGTTTGAATGGAATGTTAGTAATAAAAAGTATGCAGTTCCCATCGGGCAATCTTGTGGTACATAGACCAGGCAGCTTTTACTGGTGTATTAATGAAAATTCTTGATTGCAAAATAAACTTGGAAAGTAAAAGAAATGAGAAAACTCTGGAGATTCGGAGAATAGGATGTAATGGGCAGCTTCATCAAAAAACCATTGTTGAGATAAATGAACACCAACCACTTTTGGCCTTTGTGTTACTCCACTCTCAAGATTCATATCCAGGTATAAAGGATCTGATTAGCTTAATTTTGGTCATATATGTGAGTTTGTCAGCTGAGAATGACCCTGTCCATTTAAGATACATCCATATTTACTTGAAACCCTATCCCACATATAGTGAAGAACCATGGATCCTTCCAAATATCCTGCTCATGATGCATTTATGATACTCTTGGTCATTCTTGTCTCATATTTTTCTTTTTTTGTTGAATATTTAATTTCTACCTAACTGGGCTCTTGTGGCTGTTTCTTTTTCTCCACCTTGCACAAACTTAAACATGAAACAGTCTCTCTTCCTTGATTTTGTGTATTCATACATAGCCATTGTATGTAGTAGTATTATAAAACAGAAGATTTAGGGGTAACAGAGAACAAGGGAGAGGAGTACAGGGGCTGTTACATATCCGAAACAAGAAGAAGAAAATCTGAAAATGAATACTATATATGTCTGTTCTTAAAATTCTGTCTGTGTTTCTCCTCCCACTCTTCATGATCATTTCCTCCTTCCGTCTAATCACCAGCCCATTCACCTCTGACTCCAGCACTCAACTTCAGTTTTTATGCAGAACAGTTGAGCTGTCTTCCTCTCAGTTCAAGCCTAATTACAGGTGTACCTGAGAGCAGTTTAGCTAAAAACTAAAATGATCAAATCAGGCTGTTTTGCTGAACTAAGGAAGTTGGAGTCTATACATAATTTGTCTTCATAATTTTTTATATAATCATATCTATCTTTTCTCTTTTTTTTGCTTAATGGTTTGTCCTTTTTTTCCATTGCTTGGGTCTTTCCCCACTCCAAGATCACAAAGTTATTCTCCCTCTTTTTCATCTTTTAGTTGATATTTCTACTTTTTCTCTTAAGTCTTTAATATACTCATGTTTATGTTTGGATGCAATATAAATAGCTTTCTTTTTCTTCATATGGAAAGCCAGTTTTTCTAAAACCACTTATGAAACAATGTTTTACCACAAATTTGTAGTACCACATCAATTGTATTTTTCTGAATTTTCTTTCTTTCATATTTTACTTACAGTATTTTTCCTGTCCATGTACAATTAATTTCTAATCTTCAGGGACCAGGAATATGGGAAAAAGTGCTCTGTCTCCTAGTTTCATATCTAAATCTTAAACTAGTTAAAAAAAAATTGAGAGTGATTTGCTCCCATTTTTGGAGAAGCCCTATGGCTGAGGAGATACTTTTGTTGTCAATGAAATACTACCACAGGATGAAGGTTGGTAGTAAGGTTAATTTGTGAATGTATTCTCATTCTCACTCAGTGTTTGTGTTACACGAGTGCTTTTATTAAGGCATGGCTTATTCCAAACTTGGAGAAGGAGAAGCCAAGATCTTTTCTACTTCCATTCCAGGAACTTGTCTCCTAAGTAAGTGTTCTTTTCAAATTTTGATAGCATGTCACCTAATGGTAGACTATAAAATTATTTCTATAAGAATGTATACTATATTCTATTTCAGTTGTTTATTTTAGGTACTATTGCTGATTTTTTTTGCAGATAATTTCTGGGAAACAATCAGATGGCATCTCTGGCCTTTTTGCTCTTCCATTTTTCTCAGAAGCTGAAACTCACATTTAAGACAATATATAAAGCACTTAGAATAGAAAGACTGATAAACTTAATTTGTATATGGGGACCCACACAATAGAAGTTACTCCAGTGGCCCAGCCCACGTCACAAATCTAAACCTAAATCAGCCTGCACTTAGGGGAAACACCTGTCAAGGAAACCTGACCTACACCAATCACAGTCCTCCAATTTAGCTTTAGCTAGCTTACCTTACCCTAGAAAATAAGACCTGCTAGCCTTATAAGGAAATTCCCAACCTCCTAGCCAATCATGCCTAATTTCCGTGTTGCCTCTTCTAAGGCCCTATAAACTCACTCTTCCCAAATTCCCTCAGGAAGAGTGCTCCGCTGCTTGTGAGGCACTCTACTCCCTCAATCCCTGGATTGTTTTCCCTTGAGTAAAGGACATCAAACTTGTTACTAAATTGTTTCAGTGTTGTCATTTGACAACACTCATGAAATGTGCATTATAACAGTGTTTTTCAAGTGCCTAGTGACCTGCTGGTTGCAATAGGACCACTAGTGGAGAAAGAAAAAATACATAGGTTCTTGGGCGTCAGCCTTGGAGATAGAGATTTAATAGATTTAATATGTAGCCTCAAAAATCAGTCATTAAAAATAAAATCCTGAGAAGATTCTCATATGTGCAGAGATTTAGGAAACTCTGCATCACAGTAAGCAAATAAATCTGTAATTTATAAATCTGTAAGATGATAGATGTGAATACCTTGAATAAAAGCAACTACTACCATATAACCAATGTTAGTTTGTGCTATATTTAGTTATTCCCTTTTTGTCATAATTAATGAATTTTACTCATGCATAATATACATATTAAGAAAATCTAGGCTTAAGAAGTTGGAAAAAAATTGTTTAATGACAGCAAATAGCTTTTATTTTTATTTAATGACTTCGAAATTTTTCTTATCATTTAACTGATGCGTATGCATTCTTTTGTGTGGTCTTCATCAAATGATTCTGAGTATATTTCATGAAGTATTGACAATTTCATGGAGAGTACAAAATTGAATGACAAGTTTTAATTTTTCAGTGGTAATTAATACTAACTTTCCTAGTTAATCCAAAGTTCCATGTGGATGATGCAAAAATAGCTTGCTTCATTTAATATGCATAACAGATGCCATTATATTTCTACACTTCGAATAGTGTTTTCATATTGTTAAGAATTGAGTGCAGTATTTCAATCTGAATTGTTGCAGATTTTTTTTCAAGTCAATAATACAAGCCTACAAAATTAAAATGCACTACTTGTGTCAAACATAACAAAATCATTGTTTGTTTATTTTTTAAGGTGCTAATAAAAAAGATTAATGATACTGCTGGATAATGAAACAATCTGCCAGGAAGCAAGCCCCAGAATATAGAGTGGCACAGTAGCAAGGAGAGCTCAGAAAAAAAAAATTACTTTCCTCCCTGAATACACTCCACAGAATTCTTTTTAGCACCTAGCTGACATTTGGGGTTTAAAAGAGTTGGCTTTCTTTTTATGTGTTGCTCAAATGTCTTGGAGATTATTTACTTCCAGACAGGAAGCATTTGCATTCGAAGAGATTTTTGTCAAACAATCAATAAGAGTATTTGACCTCCATAAAAACTCTATTTCCTAAACAAAGACACCCACACTTAAAAATATTACACACAGTAACACCTCATTAATGCAGACCACAGTAAGTCAAATTGATGACAGTTCAAACCAGTTACCTTCTAAATATAAAGACAGGTTCTACCAAACAAATTGATAGTTTATTAAGCTCAAAGGGGGAATGAGGGACAGCCAAACTTTTTACTTTACCTAGGAAACTATTTCACGCACCTTCAGTACAGAATACAAGTATTTGTATGCAAAAATATCATTTTTCCAATTAACAGAGTCCTAAAGGAGCCCTAGTAGCTATAGTTGATCAGCTATCTATCACTGGTGAATCTGAAAGCTTAGAAAATCAATATGATAATGATAAAAAAAATAGTGATGGCAACCATGTATCAAGTGCCTTAGGCATCAGGCATATAGTTCTTTACATACGTTGCTTCAAGTTATAGTAAATTTATATAAGGTACATATCATTAATTTACAGATGAGAAAACTAGGCTCAAATATTACTGTGCCACATAGGTTTAAGCCACAGGTAAATTGGCTTTGTAGCCTTTAAGCTAAACCAATAGTTTCAAAGTGTGGTCCCTGATCCACCAGCTTTTGCTGATGATAGAAACCTTTGAGCCCTACTCTAGACCTATAGGGCCCAACCATCTGTTTTCAAAAGTCTTCTAGGTGATTCTGACACATGCTGAAGTTTGATGTTGGGGAGGGGTGATTTCCTCCTACCCTTCTTGAGTTCTTGTGGTAGGACTGTTTACAAATTGAATACAGGACAGATTAACAGGAGAAAAACTAATTCGATATGAACATACAAGAGATCATAAAAAATGATGCTCAGAGAAGTGACCAAAGCAGTCAGCTTTTATACTTTTTACACAAAGAAACAATAAATTTGTGAGAATTTGACATGACAAAGAAACTTAGGTTTGTGTGCTTAATTAGTAAGGAGTCTAAGCAGAACTTGGGCTTGGGGTAGTAAATTAATAAAAAAGTAATGAGGTTTGTTTATATAGGTTTCTTGGCCCTGAATTCCCCATCTTTGGTGACAAGGATGCCTCCCTATCTCCTGGTGCAGGGTGTCTTTCACATGGGAGATGTATTTCCTGCTTTCAGGGAGAACAGAGAGAGTCAAAATATCTTTTTTGCATCAGCTGCTTCTTAAGTAACCTTAATTCAAAATAATCAACATGATATTTTGGGATATTTTGGGACAGCCCACCCTGGGCCCCAACATTGAGAATCACTGATCTAAGTAATAGTAATAACATCTCTCTATATTATATCACTATACTATATTACTGTACTGTATTAACTATTCAACTAACACCTAATTACTAGGTTAAGTATTTCATTTCTTGGTAGATTAGTTTCCTCCATTGCCAAAAACTGTATCTAAAACTTGTTTATTGTGTTAAGAGCAATGTACTGGGAATCAAAAAGATTGGTTTCTGATCTCATAAATATCAACTAAATCTGCAGGCCTGTTTCTTCACCTTTAAAGTGAAACAGTTGGATTAGATGGTCTCTAAACTCACTTTTAGCCCTGGTATGGTTTTAGTTGCCTTGAAAATGTGAACTACTGATTACAGGAGTGTTGATCAATCTGTGCCTTCTCTGCACAACTCTAGGTAGGGAAGGTACCATTTCTATCATCGTCTAATGAGTAGCAGTTGTGCCACGTACAATCAGCAAAGCAGTATGCAGTTTACTCATCCTCATTATTTTAAAGCAAAAAACCAAAAAAGCAAATGATCCTTCACTTTAAATACTCTGCTGTCAAAGACAAGCTAAGGCATTATTTTCAGAGACAGCTTGTGCAATGAAGAAGACAGGGAATTTGGAGTGAAACAAACGACTCAAGATTCAGTCCTTCCATGATGTGGCTTTGAGATCTCCAGCAAGTTATCAGCCTCTCTGAGACTCAGTTTATAAAAAAAAATAGATATTGTAGGGACCTGGAATTGGCCACCCCAAGATATGTCTCTCTGGCGTCAGGATTATTTGAGGCTGATTGCTTTTGATAAACTGGGACAGGGAAGGAGGCTCTGAGGGGTGGAACTTGCCCTTTGTTAGGACATGTTTACATTTGTAAGGTAAATCTCTATCTGTAAAAGGTGCCTCCCTCTCTGTACCAGGAAGAAGAAAGGAGATGACCTTGTCTCTAGAAACTCTTAACCAATACCAAAGGCAAGGACTTAAATCTGCATTTTATTGTGCTTCTCTGGTAACCTCCAGTAACTGACTTCCCTCCCCCTCCCAACGTTGGCATCTCCTTAAAGATTAGGCATCTTTCTTTAGGTTGGGAACCTATTGCAGCGCTCATCTGTGACCCCCCAACCCAAGGCAACACACCTGCCACCCTGCTGCAGTTCACTGAGACAGCAGACCTATCTGCCGTTTCCATCAAGAGCTGTGCTGACACAGCAGCCTCATGACTATTGTAAAAGGGACATTTCAATCATATGTGAAACACCCTGTTTGGGGGTATATAACCATTCTGTGCACCCCACTTCTTCGGTGCCCTTTCTTCCTTCGGGAAGAAAGGCCCAGGGCCATGGTTCCTCATAAATCTTTGTTTAATTTTCTCTTGCTATTCTGTCTCATGTGAATTTAATTCATTCTCCGGCCAGATGAACCCCCATTTGGGAAAAGGAAATGTCTTCCTCCCCTACAATATGCATATTATGTTACCTGATTTATAGGAGCATAAGAACAAGTAAAATAACATTTATGTGGAAGCATTGCTCAAATTTGGCTGCTAATAGTATACATGAAAGTCTTATAACCTTGAAAGTTTAAAAACTATTCCTCTTAAAATATCTCACAATTCATAATTTAAGCAATTTAGGTGGGTCTTTCTCCCACCTGCTACAAAAAGAATGATTTACTATTGTGGAGGAGGAAAAATAATTTTCCCTCTACCCTTCCAGGTTCTTTGCTGAGAACCCCCTGAAATAAAAGAGAGATTAACAGGAGAAAAACACACAGAAGTTTAATAACATGTATACATCGGAGAGACCCAGGACAAGTAGAAACTCCCCAACATGGCAAGCCACCACCTTAATTAAACACTATCTCCAGCTAAAGACAAAAGAAGATGTTGGGGGCTAGGGGAGTCAGTTATGGGAGGTTATCAGGAAAAGCACAGTAAACAAGGGTAAGGTTGTTATGCAATTTAAGTCTTTGCCTTCTCCATTGATGAGTTTCTAGAGATTTAAAGTCACCCTTCTCTTCCTGGTACAGAGAGGGAGACACACCTACAAATGGAGATTTTCCCTATAAATGCAAATTTCTCTTACAAAAGGGTAACTATTAGTTAGTTTTCAAAGTTTTTCTTATAACTGCTGTTTCTTAAAATAATCAGCTCAAGATAATCCTTATGCCAAAGAGATGTATTTTATCGTGGCAAATTCTGTTCACCTTCACTATATATGAAAGTGATTATTTGCCTGCTGTCATCATATTTAAAAGCTAAGCACATCAGGTAAAAATCTTCCATATTTTGTAGAGTATTCTCCTGATACTCAATAAACTTCAAGTTTTATGACTTGTTGAATATGAAGGGGAGTAGAATATGTCACCTTAAAATTTGACTCTTTGGCAAAAAGATTATCTTGAACTGATTATTTTTAAGAAACAGCAGACACAAAAGAATCTCTGAAAACAAAGTAGAAGTTATCCCTTTCTAAGGGTCATTTACATGTATAAGAGAAATTTCCATTTATAAGGGTAGCTCCTCTTGTACCAGGAAGAGAAGGATAGCAAAATTTCTAGAAACTCTTGTCAGTGGAGAAGGCAATAACTTAAATATGCTTAACGACCTTAACATTGTTTATTGTGCTTTTCCTGGTAACCTCCCATAACTGGCCTTCCCTTCACACCAACATCTTTCTTTTGTCTTTAGCTGGAGATGCTATGTTGACAAAAATAATCCATAACCAATCTATAAATGAAAATTTGGGAGAGTTTATTCTGAGCTGAAATCTGAGGACCATGGCCCAGGACCTTTCTTCCCGAAGGAAGAAAGGGCACCAAGGAAGTGAGATATACAGAGTGGTTATATACCCCCAAACAGGCTGTTTCACATATGATTGAAATGTCCTTCCCACAATAGTCACAAGATTGCCCTGTCAGCACAGCGCTTGATGGACACAGCAGGTAGTGGGTCTGCTATCTTGGCAGGCATAGCAGGAGGCAAGTCTATTGTCTCGAGCTGGGTGGTCACAGGTGAGAGCAGAAATCAATTCCTAGCCTAAGGAAAGATGCTTAATCCTTAAGGGAATGCCAAAGTTGGGAGGGGGAGGGAAGTTGCACCTTTATCTCAAGGGCCTTTGTTCTTGCCATAGGGAATATCTAAAGCAGATATACAATGCATGCTCAATGGCCTCTGTCAGGCCCTTTTGGAAAGACAAGGTCAGGCCGAATTAGGTTTATATCAAATGGCTTCCTCATATTCTCCAATATATCGTATTGCTTGCCATTTTTATTTGTCAGCTATTTAAGGTGGTAGCTTGGGCCATTTCAGGGAGTTACTCAGTTTTCCTGGGTCTCTCCCATGTATACAGGAGGTATACATGTTATTAAACTTCTGTTTGTTTTTGTCTTGTTAATCTGTCTTTTGTTATGGGGGGACATCAGCCAAGAATGCAGAAGAGTAGAGGGAAAATATTCTCACCTACAAATACAATTGCATTCCTGAAATTCCTGCATTTTTTAATTTGTCCACATTCACAATGATTGCTTCTGCCACCTCAAATTCTACACTCCACAAATTTGTATTCATATTACTGAACCAGGTTCATTTTGCCCCATTGCATGAAAGGATTTATTCACAAGGCAGCCAAGTGAGGAAATGAGAGAAAAAAATTTCAAATCTGCCTTCCTGAAAATGGGCATTAGGGATATTTATGGGGTAGAGGGGCAGGGTGATCTGAAGTGTGGGGAATAGATGATTGGAGGTAAGTAGGAGTGTGGTAATTAATGATCTGCACAAGCGTAGTCAAGCTTCATGGCTCTTCATAGGATACATGGTCACAAAATGGTGGCATTAGCATGATCTGAGAGTGGAGTTTTTAGTTTCCTTACATCAAGAAGTCACTGATTGGACACCTTCACAGGCCCAGTTGGTGGGTTGGTGGTCTCAACCAGTCTGAACTGGACAGGAGTTGACTCTTAGTTCCTGAAAAACAACTCAAGCATCTGTTACCATGGTGACCCAAACATCAGGGATGTTATCTATGAGGAAGCCAGTGGGAGTTAGATAATATATTGCCTAAGCAGCACAGCTAACAATGGGTAGGAAAACACCTAAAAGCTACAATTAATAACTGCCTAAAAAACTTCAGTTACTAGCTACCTAATCATTAATGGCTAACTGTCCACTCGTTTCATCTCAAGGCTACCATGCTCTTTGGCTTTTGGATCTTTGGATATGCTTCTTCCTCTGCCTGGAATACTCTGCCTTTCTCTTCCTATCCCCCCTTGCCTTTGGCTATCTGACTCCTATTCCTCCTTTAGAGCTTTTAGTCATGATCATCTCTTGGATTACTTCCTAGTCCTCCAGGTCTGCGTAAGGAGACCCTCCTGTGTGTTTATACCAGATACTGTGCTAGGCCCTTTACATACATAAGCTAGATGGACCAATTCAAGTACTGTGGGAGTAACATTTGTTACTTCCATTCTTCATTTGTGCAGGCTTTCACTCCTCATTGAGAAGATGGCCATGGTCTGTACCATATGATCTGGTCCTTTTGACCACAGCTTACTGGAAGGGTACCTCCTCAAGCACAGGAAATCTATATTTGACAAGGGAGCTTCAAGATACCTTGGTGGCAAACTCTTTCCCACAGTAGAGAGATTAGTGAAATCAAGTTGACTATGATAGAGAAAGAAAGTTTGTTGATTGGTGACAGGTACCAAAGCAAAATGACTATGCAAATAACATGAACTGTCTGAAACTATGAGAGAAGAGGGGCTCGGAGACTGGGCGTTAGCAGGATAGTGGTAGGAGTGGTAAATGTGGGTGGAAAGAAAAGCTAAGCAACTCCTATGGTAGAAGATTCATAGATTCTTGTTTAGAAGGTAGCAAAATAATTGAGTCATTAGATTTGGTTGGAAGTCTTCTTGAACTCTCTTCAAGCTCTAATGACATTTGACTACATGGATATTCCAGTGAGATCTGACCATCTGCCTAATTTCCCTACACAATAAAACCTTTACCAGTTGAAGTAAAGTGAGTGAGATTTTGTTCCTTGCCTTGAAGAGTCTAGTTCACAACAAAGTTTCAAGCCCAGGATTATTATCACTAAAAAGTAACTGGAGAGTAGGTAAAATGGCCAATGACTGTCTAAGGTCAGATAAGTAATAAATGACAGAGACAAGATTTGAACCTCGTTCTGACTCCAAAACATATTCATATAGTTTGACTTACTTTTAGTTATTGTTAATATTTTAATTTTTACTTTCATTATGAAATTGTTCAAAATAGAAGAGACAATAACACACCCATGTACTCACCATCCATTTATAAAGACATTAGCATACTGTCATGTTTGCTGCATATATTTTTCTTCTAGAATCTTATAGATACAGTTGAAGCCAAACCCTCAACAATTTCTCCTCTCTTTCTCCACCGTAAAGTTTGCTTTATATTGAAGCCAGTGTGTTTCATTTCCTTGCATTTAAATATACTCTTACTATGTAATTACATATGCAGAGACAAAGCCCAGAGAGCTGAAGTGGAGTATATAACATTAGTGATTCTCAGACTTTTGGACTTCATGGAATAGGAGCATTTATAAATAAATAGATTTATAAATAAGTCATAAATACGGGTTGCAAACCAGTATGTATGTATATGCCAAGTAAAAATCTTTAAAATAACATCTACTATCATACCTACTACACCTATTGCCATTTTCTATCACCTATTTTAATGCAATAATTACTCTCAGTAATAAAGATAGTTATTAAAATTAAATATATTTAGGGGCTAATCCTGTGGCCGAGTGGCTGGATTCGCACACTCCACTTCAGTGGCCCAGGGTTTTACCGGTTTGGATCCTGGGCATGGACCTAGCACCTCTCATCAAGCCATGCTGGGGTAGCATCCCACATGTCACAACTAAAGGGACCCACAACTAGAATGTACAACTAGGTACTGGGTGGCTTTGGGGAGAAGAAGGAAAAATAAAAACAATTAAAAAGATCTTAAAGAAAATTAAATATATTTAGCCATTTGGAAAGCCCTCTACATTGTTCTTACATCTAACGAGTAAAAACTTTAACAGGAACTGGCACTCTGGTCGGACCAGCTTTGAGGAGCCATGGAGACAGCTGATGAATGGTACAGCTCGGAATAGAACTTGGGTTTCCTGACTCCCTGGTGCAGCGCTCTTTTCACTACCTCATGCTGTTATTAGTCACCTATTTTATATGGTTGACCCAGGGCACAAAATGATCTACTTCATAAGCCTGTAATAGTCCTCCATAACCAAATTCTTGAATTAGAACATTTGAAGTCTCCATTTAAAAGGTCAATGTGCTAACTGGATGTGATAACCAATAAGTCATTATTATCCACTCAACATTAATTTGTCAGATTTTCAGATTAGTCACTGGTCATTTCAGGGCATGGAAGTATATGACCAAGGTCTGGGGACCTTTGAAAACCAGAGGGATTAAAGGAAAGCAGGACTCATGCTTTAATAACTGCAAAGGGAATCTCTAATGATTTCACATAATGAAGTTCAATAAGAAAGACAATTTTTTAGCAGTAAAATACATTTGAATAAAAAATAGTTTCTTTGCAGGTTTTATTTCCTCTCTAACTTCATAAAGTTGGAGGGCTCCAAGGCTCATTCCTTAGATCTTTCTTTACATTATCTAAACTAACGCTTTTGGTCATGGCATCCATTTTCAAAACACCTTAAATATACCATTTATATGCTGGTGACTCCCAAATCTTATCTCCAGCCTAGGTCTTTTTTCCTCAAAGCCAGATTTTATATCCAATTGCCTACTCTATATCTCCATTTTGATGTCTAATAAGCATCTCAAACTTAACATGTCCAAATCCAAACTTTTGATCTCCTTCTCCAAATCTGTTCCACCCATAGTTCTTCTTGTGTCCATTAATGGTAACTCAATCCTTCTAGTTGCTCAAGCCAAAAACTTTGAAGCCATTTTTGACCTTTTTTTTCTCCCTAAAGCCCCAGTACATAGTCTTACATCATAGTTGTAAGTCCTTCTATGTGGGATGCCACCTCAGCATGGCTCAATGAGTGGTGCATAGATCCACACCCAGGATGCGAACCAGTGAACCCCGGGCCGCCAAAGCACCAAAGCATGAACTTAACCACTACGTCACCAGGCTGGCCCCATTTTTGACTTTTTCTTTTTCTCATGCTCCACATCATCCAATCTGTCATGAAATCCTATTGGTTCTATCATCAAAATAAATCCATCATCTGACTGCTTCCCATCATATCCACCACTACCAATCTGACCTGAGCCACCATCATTTCTCATATAAATTAGTGTAATGGCCTCAAGTCTGGTCTCTCTGCTTCCATCCTTGCCCTTACAATCTATTCTCAATAGAGTAGACCAGGTAAAAGTGGAAATTAGATAATTTGACCCTTTGATCAACACTTTACAATGGTTCCCATCTCAGAGTAAAAGACAAAAGCCTTAAAATTTCACACCAGGTGTATATGATATATTCCAGTGCTCTCTAATAGAAATCTAATGTGAGCAACTTATATAATTTTAGATTTTTCTAATAATGACATTAAAAAGAAATAGGCACAATTAATTTTAATAAATTCCACCTGATGTATGCAAACTACATATGTAACCAGTATAAAATATTATTAATGAAATATTTTATTTTCTCTTTTTCATACTAAATCTTCAAAATCTGGTGTGTGTTTTATACTGACATACTATTTTAATTTGAACTATTCATATTTCAGGAGCTCAATAATCACATGCAGCCAGTGGCTATTGTAGTGAACAGCACAGATCTAACATGTCATCACTTCTTTGACCTCATCTCCTAATACTTACCCTCTCATTCATTCAGCTCTAGTACTCCCTTACTCAAACACTCTGGAAAGACTCTACACCTGCTGTTACTTCTGCCTACAATGTTCCTCTCTCAGACACCCAACTGATTTACCCCCTTACCTCCTATAGGTTTTTGGTCAAATGTTACCTTCTCAATGAGGCCTTCTCTGACTATTATGTACAATTACAGTGACCCTTGGACTATCTATCCCCTTTCCAGGCTTTATTCATCTGCATGAAAGTTATCAATATTTTCATGTCAAATATCATTTACTTTTTAAAGATTGTTTGGCTTCATAGACCAGAATGTAAGTTCCAGAGGCCAAAGGTTTGTTTTGGCTCTTTTGGTTTATTGCTGTCATATCTCCAGTGCTTAGAAAAGTATCAGATACATAGGAAACAATGAAAAATTATTAAATAAAAGAATTTACAAACAGTATTATGCTGAGTGAAATAAGTCAGAGGGAGAAAGTCAGATACCATATGATCTCAATCATAAGTAGAAGATAAAAACAACGACAAAAAAAACACATAGCATTGGAGATTGGATTTGTGGTTACCATAGGGGAAGGGGGTAGGGGGGAGGGCAAAAGGGGTGATTAGGCTCACATGTGAGGGGATGCACTATAATTAGTTTTCGGGTGGTGAACATGATGTAATGTACACAGAATTCGAAATATGATGTACATCCGAAATAATAATAAAAGAATTTACAAAGAAGCAGAAAAATACACAATTTAGACCTTACTACATAGCAGTGACAACTAATTCTGGTTTGACATACACTTGGGTGCATACCAGTAATCTCAATAAATCATTTTTTCAATAAATATTTAATAAATTACTACAGTGTACTAGTTGTAGGAGGTTTAAGGGGAATGAAAGAGAAATTATACCCGCCTTAATGGAGTATGCAGTCTAGTTAGACAGATAGCCATTAATCAAGCAATCACACAAATTAACATTTACAAACATTGTAAAATGCTATCAAGTTGGAATACTATTTAGCAATAAAACAGAAGAAACTATTGATACACATGACAGTTTATATAAATCTCCAGGGAATCATTCCGAGTGTAAAAAAAAGTCCAAAACGTTACATACTGTATGAATCCATTTTTGGCACAATTTTTCGAAATGACAAAATTGTAGAAATGGAGACTGATTACTGATTGCCAGAGGTTAGGGAGGTGGTGAGGGTGGGAGGGTAGTGGGTGTGGCTATAAATGAGCAACAGGAAGGATCCATATGGTTATTGAAATATTCTTTATTTTGGCTGTGTCAATGTCAATATACTGACTCCTCTAGTGTACTATTGTTTTGCAAGATATTGTGATCGGGCGAAACTCAGTAAAGGGCGCACGGGAACTCTGTGTATTATTCCTTATGACTGCATATGGATCTAAAATGATCTCAAAATGAAAAAGAAGAGCACAGGGTGCTATGAAAGCACAAAACAGATCTGATGAATGAAGAGGGCTTCCATGAACAGGTGACATTTGCACTCAAATAGGAAGTATGAGTAGGAGACAACCAGAGGTGAAGTGGGGGAGAGCATTCCCAGAAGCAATGATATTCTGCTGCAGCATGGAGGATGAATTAGAGGAAAAACAGTGGTTGATGCAGTAAGATAGATTGGGTGGCTATTACAATAGTCTAGGCCAGAAATAATGGTAGTTTGGTCTTGGGTGATATCAATCATGATGATAATTAAATGGACCGAAGAGTTATTCAGGATGTGAAGTAAAGTGACAGAAAAGTCTTAAAGATGGATGAAAATAAATTATTTTGATTCATTTAATAAAAATATTTCATATATTTTAGTAGTGCTAGAAAACATTAGGTCATTGTAATTCTGAAAAGGTTGTAAATAACCACTACAGAGTAATATATACCTTTCAGAAATTACTTTGATTTGCAACACATTATATTTGCTCAAAATACTAATGGATGCCAATTCACCTGTCATACAAGCAGAGAAAATAGTTGTTACTTGTAAATCTTTTCTTTCCAACACATAGTCAATATACAGCTCCAGAGAAAAATGAAACTCTATCAAAATCCCCCGTATGTCTCCATTCACTTATGCATCAGTTCAACATATTGAATAGTAATTATATTCAGATGTTGAACATACAGAGATAAAAAGACTTGAGCCTTATCAAAGCTTAGGCTCTGGAGCCCTTTAGACTTGACTTTGAATTCTGGCTCTGTGCTTAATATCAGCATTATGTTAAGTAAGTTATCTATGGTCTCGTCATTGGTTTCTTCATCTTTAAAGTAAAAATAGTGGTATTACTTACTTTATACGACTTCTGTGTTGCTATATATTACAAATACTCAAGTTATCATCAGCCTGGCCATCTCTGTTAACAGATTGTAGACCAACTCCTTGTTTTTAATGCTCTCTGCTCCACTGACTTCTGAGAAACAACTGTCTCTGTGTTCTCCTAATAACTCTGACAGTTATTTTGCCTGCTTCTTTGTGGATCTATTTTCTAATTCCATTCCTTAAAAACTAATTTGCCTATGGCTCTGCCCTCAAAACACTGACTGTCTCACTCTATGCAGTCTCCCCAGGATTCTCATAAAAGCATACGGTTTCATCAAAGCCGTATAGGTTATGAACATCGAGTCTCTATCTCAAGCCTCAATTGCTGCACTGACACTATATTCAAGTATATTTATTAAATGCTTGTTGGAGTTCTTTTCCTACATTTTCCAAGGCTTCTCAAATCAAGCATAATCATAAATAAATCCATCATCTTACCTCCAAAACATGCTCTACCTTATCACTATCTTGCCTAATTTCGCAACCACACTACCCAGTCATCCTAGATAGAATCTGACAATATCTTTGAATTGCATTCTCCCCCAAAATAATGTTATGAAATATTTTAGATGTACAGAAAAGCTTAAAGTATCTATTAACCAGATTTGTCACGACTTAAATTTTTGCCATGCTGCATTTGTTTTAGGTCCTTGCTTTGAATAAACAAATCTTTGGAGGTATGTGTATAGGCACATACCTCCAAAGTACCATTGTCCTCCCTCCTTCTTTTGAAGTGATCATTATTTTAAATTTCGTATTCATGGTTTCCAAGAATGTTTTGCTACTTTCATAACAAACTGATATATCCACAAACACGTGTATCCATATACATATGCTGAATATATACATGATCACATCTTACATAAATAGAATAATCCTGCACATATGCATCTACAATTTGATGTTTTTGTTTGACCTTATAATTATATTTATCTATGTGCCTTGATTAATTTTTTATTGTTTATGATTTTCCATTGCAGAAGCATACCATGATCTACTTTCCTGATTGAAATTTGCTTTTTTTTCTTTTACTACAAGTGCTACAATTTTTCTTCTTAAAATGTCTCCATATGTACACGTATGGAAGTTTTCTAAGGAATAACTTGGAGTGCAATTGCTTTGTATGCTGATCTTTACCGTTACTCGCTGTTATCATTTTCTCCAAGGAAGTTGTACCCATTTATACACCTACCAGCAGCAGCCTGTAAGAGTCTCATTGTTCCACAACTTTAAGAACGTCTGATATTGTTGGATTTTACTTCTTTTTCTCATCTGATGCATATGAAATGTGGTTTCACTTCTTTTAATTTATATTTTCCTGATTTCTAGTGTATTTGAGCATATTTTCATATATACATTAGCCATTCAGATTTCTTCGTTTGTAAATTACCTGTGCACATTTTTTGGTTTTTCATTTTGAATTTTTGTATTTTTCTTATTCCTTTGTGACATTTCTTTAATCATTCTAGATATAACCTTTCATCGGATTGCAAAGAATTCTCCCAATATGAGAGGTGTTTTTCTAATTTATTTACAGTTTCTTATTGTACAGAATTGCTTAATTTTAATATAGCTAAATGTATTACTCTTTTTCTAACATTGAAGGATTTTTGGTGTGTTTTATGTGCAAAATCTACTGCTTACCTGAAGTCAAAGATACTTTCTCACCTTTTTTTTGGTAAAAGTTTTGGAGTTTTATTTTTCATATTTAAATCTTTATGTTTGTTTATAGTGTAAATATGGAATAAATATAAATATTTTCATAATTGTAACTAAATGTCCCAGTATTATTTATTTTAAAGTCATATTTTTCTGTACCTATTTGTAGTACCCCTTTATTTTATGCATCAGATCCCTAAATATGCATGGCTCATATTGTGTCCACTGGGGAATATCTATCCTTGTAATAATAACGCATTTCTTACCAAATATTTATAATATCTTGATATATTGTAGAACATACCTCCCCCTTGTTTTTCAAAATTATATCGTCTATTCTTGAGATCTTGCATATCCATATAAATTTGAGTATCTGTGTGTCAATTTTCATGACAAAAAATCTTTTTAAGATTTTGAGGGGAATTGCATTGAATTTATGGATTAATTAAGGGATTGTTGTCATATATGCCATATTGTCTTCCCTTTCAAGACCATTGTATATTGCTCCATTTAAGTTTATTTTATGATTTTCACTATGTTTATAATTTCTACAAAAAATCTTGCCTAATTTTATTAGTTTTACTCCCATGTAATGTATTTTTTGGTTGCCATTATAAATACGAACTTAAAATAATTAAATTTTTTAGTGTTTATTCTTGGTGCTGAAGGGAAGTAGAATATGCCACCCCAAAATGGTTCTTTGGCATAAGGATTATATGGGCTGATTATTTTTAAGAAACAGCAGATACAGGAGAAGCTCTGAAAATGGAGTAGAAGTTATCCTTTTGTAGGAGACGTTTATATTTATAACAGAAATCTCCATTTTTAAGGGTGTCTCCCTCTCTGTACCAAAAAGAGATGGATGATTGAATCTCTAGAAACTTATCAATGGAAAAGACGGTGATTTAGATCTGCATAACCACCTTACCCTGGTTTACTCTGCTTTCTTGATAGCCTTCCATGACTGTCACTCCAACCCCCAACATCCTTCTTTTGCCTTTAGCTGGAGATGGTATTTAAGGTGGTGGCTTGGACCATTTTGGAGAATTACTCAGTTTTTTTGGGTCTCTCCCATGTATACAGGAGGTGTAAATTGATGAGGATTTTTAGGCTGCTTAATTTTAAAACAGTTTATGATGAAGATTTTTAGGCTGGTTAATTTTAAAACCACAAATGAGAAGCAGGCTCCAAGGAGTGGAATTTGCTTGCCCCTTTGTTGGGAAACATTTACATTTCTAAGGGAAACCTCTATCTGTAAAGATGCCTCTCTCTCTGTGCCAGGAAGAAGGGGGATGGCCTTATCTCTAGAAACTCTTAATGCCAGAGGCAAGAACTTAAGTTGGTTACTGTCTGGCAACCTCATGTAACTGACCGCCCCCCCCCTCCAAATCCTCCTTTGTCTTTAGCTGAGGATAAAATTCAAGCAGTGACTTCTACCATTTACTCAATCCGGTTTGATTCTTATCTAAAATCTGTGGGACCACCAAATGGCGGGACCCTATGGGTACTGACACCATTTTAACTTTTTTACATATTCTTTGTCTTGTAAAGAGATAACTCACATACCTATGCCTTAAATTTAGCTCTAACCGTCAACTTGGGGCAGCAGAAGCTCTGACTGCCCATGGGTCCTGTCCCCATGCTACTCCATACTATTCTCTAAATAAAAGAGCACTACTGCCAGATCTTAAGAGTCTAAGAAATCTTTCTTTCGACTCCTCGGCTCACTGACCCTGCATCATAAATGTTACTAAACTTCTGTTTGTTTTTCTCCTGTTAATCTGTCTTTTTATGATGGGGGGAATTTCAGCCAAGAACTTAGAAGGGTAGAGGGAAAATTATTTTTCCTTCCCTACACTTCATAGGAAAACAAACGAATTTTTTATATTGATCTTTGTACCCCTCAAGTTGTTATTGTGAGGGAGGAAAACCGACATATCCATACAATGGAATATTATTCAACCATTAAAAGAAATAGAATACTGATGCATGCTACAGCATGTGTAAACCTTTGAAAGCCTTTTGTTAAGTGAAAGAACTCACTCCTAATATCCTCCACATCTATTAATGGTTGTACTTTGACATTGTTTTGCATTTCTGAGATTCTGTGCCTCTTTGTCATTCTAGAACTTAGAGTCCTGCAGGCCAGATATTTGTCTTCTTATATTTTTATTCCAAGTGCCTAGCATAGTACCTGATATCTAGAAAGATATTCATGTGCATTGAATAAATAAATGAATGATTGGAGAATAAACTTAATTGAAGTTGAAATAGATTTATTAAGAAAAATAGGGTTGAAAGTTTGGTGCCAATTTGTATAAGGCTTTGAATATAAGTTAAGTACGGATCTCAATTTAGTATGAAATTGTTCTAAATTTAGAAAATCAGAAATCATTCGGCTCTCTGGCTTCCATGATGCTAAGCTAGTTCCTCTTTATTCAATGACATATTTTAAGAAAAAATTTAATTATCATTAATTTTCAATGTATACTCACCATTTATTACTGTATATCTACACACATACAACTTTGATGAGTATTTAGGCCATGAAGTATCTATAAATAAATATCAATCTTTTAAGTTTACTACTGTGAAAGTTGTGATACAAGTGGCAAATGTCATAAAGGAAAACTTTATAATATGTTTTATCCCCTTCAATCTAAACAATCTATTGAAAGGAATCATTATCTACAATATTGTTATTTATAAAAAACATATATTTGGTCATTGTATAACCAAAATATATTTCTCATATATATTTAGTTTTTATCCATGATTCCTCTCTCACAGATCCCAAAACCCTTGGAATTTCCTGAGTGAAAAGAGCAATGTGAGCATCTTTGGTCATAATATTTGTTCTCTTGTCCTCAGTTCCTGAAATAGCGTTACGTCCATAATGGTGAAGTGGGTGTATTGTTATATGTAGCAAGTCTCTTTCCACCACAACTGGCTTTATGTTAATGAGGTGACTTTTGCAAGGCAGCAAGGAAGGGGTCTGATTGCCAGGGGAACAAACCATCAACCAGGAATAAACGGTTGGAACTTTCAGTCCCACCCCTTGATCTCCAGGAAAAGAAGAGGGGCTGGAGGTTGAATCAATCACCAATAGCCATGATTTAATTAGGCCTATGTAATGAACCCTCTACAAAAATTCAAAAGAACTGGGTTCAGAGAGCTTCCTTGTTGGTTAACATATGGAGATTTGGGGAGAGTGGCATGCCTGGAGAGAGCCTGGAAACTTCAGGATCTTTTCACATAATTTGCCCTATGCATCTCTTCTACCTTGCTCTTCCTGAGTTACATTCTTTTATAATAAACTGGTAACACAGTAAGGAAAAATGTTTCTCTGAGTTCTGTGAACTGCTCTACAAATGATTCGAACCCTAGGAGAAGATTGTGGGAACCAATCACCAATTTGCAGCAGTTTGGTCACAAGCACAAGTAGCAACCTGGGCTTGTGATTGGCATCTGAAGTGGGGGCAATCTTGTGGGAGTGGTGAGCCCTTAACCCATGGAATCTGATGCTATTTCTGGGTAGATGGTGTCAAAATTGAGTTGACTTGTAGGACACTCCACCCAGCTGGTGTTGGAGACTTGCTTGGCGGTGTGGGAAAATCCACCTCACACACATTGGAATTGGTTCCAGAATCTTTATTACCATAATATTATTTAAATTTTAACTATAAATATATATTAATATGTATTTAATAATATTATTGACAAAATATGGTATTGCTTTTTTAATGGATGGATATAAAATTTCATATTTATACAGTAGAGTATTTTCTTATAGAGCATTGCAATTTTTATTTGAATTCTCATTTAATTCATCATTAATTTTCATAATGTTCTAAGGGATTCCATTTCATTTGAGGGTACTTTTGATAAGCTTTATATTGGAAGACAATAAGGAAAAATATTCCCTTAAGCAAAGCTGCCCTTCCATTTAGTTCTCCTCTTTGAAAGCTAATTTCTTTTCTTTATGGATTGAAGACTGCAAAACAAGAATTGCGTAGTTTTGGTAAAACTCAGTGGATATGAACAGGTGTAAATTTTCTAACAATTCTTGATTATCTGAAGGCCAATTAACAAGTTTTCAGCTATAAGTGGCTGTCGCTTGTCTTAGGTCTCCGGCTGCCTACCCTCAGGGCTCAGAACTACTCCTTAGCACCTCACAAAGTAGGGAGAAGGGAAGAAAAATAAGGCAATTTGGCTCCTTGACAACATCTTTGAAATAATTGGATTTGAGGAGGAAGATTCAAAATCGAGCATGGCAAGCTACGCTCCTATAGCTCCCACTTGTTGTGAATACAGGTTTGCAGCTCTGCTGGATTCCAGAGGCTAGGTCAGTGGGTCAGGCAGAATGGACAGATGGTTCTAGAGTTGAAGTTATTCTGTGCTGAAATTCTAAAGTATTAACATAATTCAAAATTCTCTCTATCACATATTATGTTCCTATGCACTAATCAGTAATTATTAATAAGAAATATTATAGCAGTGTATAGTTACAAGAGGACATGTATAATTTTTAAATGAGTCTTGGCTTATATATCTTCAAAAAACCTTTTGTAGAGCCAAACAGTAATGATCATTCCCATTTTGCAGCTGAGAAAACTGAATGAAGGGAAAATAAAGAGGTTTGCCCTAGACACGTTGCCACATTGTTTGCTCTGAAACAGCATTTATCAGATTGGGGCACACAGGAACCAATCTGGATGGCAAAAAAAGATTAAATTGCTATCAGGGAATTTGTCAAAGCTTCATAAAATTAAGCTTAAACATAAAGTACTCACCTCAATTAAAACTTCAAGAGTACTCACTGGCTGAAGGCCAAATGTTTGTTTTGTTGAGGGTTCATTCCTTGCAATGCTCTGTTCTGTAGGAGGCCAATGCAAAAGGGAATGTAGTGTAAGGAGAGTTGAGGACCTAGAGAATTACCCCTGTCAGCTCTCTCACTTTTTTTCTCTCATCAGAAGAATTATCAGCCCTAGAATGCAAGCATTAAAATAGCACTTGGAAGTGGCTTTATTTTTGTTAACTAAATATAAAGAGACATTTTCTAAAATCACTCTTTGAGAGCCTAGCTTTTCAGGCTAAGCTACTGCTATGGAGTACAGGAAAGCTAGTGTTTTAATCAACAGAGGTTTCAAAAGTAGTGCCTTCAGAACTAAGATATGGGGCAAAGGAATCATGATCCATGTCTGCAAACTTTTAACACCCTGTATTTATCTTGTTCATTAAAAATAATAAAAGTTAAGTTCTTGGAGAAAATAATTTTAATTTCTATAAAGCATACACGTATCAGGATGGGATATAGCATACATATACAAAATAGATTCCTATATATATATATATATATATGTATATTTTAAGAAAGCATTCCTCTTCCTGAATACAGAGGTAGCATATTACAGATATTAAGCCCTTAATTCCAGTTTATGTCCCTTCCTTTGTATACCTAGTAGATTTGTTCACAAAAGCCTAACTCATCAAAAGAACCAGGGAGCAAAGCTCATTCAGGTGAAAATAACAAAATCAACAGTATCCCTCTCCTCTCCCTCCCCCGGAATGAACATTAACACTAAACCCACTTTTCCAAGCACAGTAATTCACCGAAGCTGAGATCTTGGTAATTTCCACACCTTCTTAACCAGATCCTCGTCAGGACTTCTTCATAGGGTACAGGAATGTCACAAACCCTGCAGGCTGATTATTCTCTTGGGGACCATAGTTTAGCTTCTTGGTAGACTCTGTTATTTCCTTATTTCCATGCGGGTGTGTCTATATGTGGGGTATGTGTTTGGGGGATGCTAATTAGTAAGCCATTGTTTCAGAACCTTAAAGGCAGGTAGTGTTTTCTTTGATCTCCCTCTGACCCCTAGGAGAACTCCTGCCTTTACAACAATCAGGTAATCCTTCTTAGAAGCAAATTGTGTTCATTGTTCACCATAATTTTGTGCTTACCAGGCGCTATATCTGCAAAGCATTCATAAGAGCATGATTTTAAGCTGTGCCAGTCTTTAACAGGGTAAACATATACGGTAATTAAAAGCTTAAAGAAAACAAAAACTGTTATTGATAACGGAAAAGCTCATTTTGAAGCAAATTTGTTTTAATGTTTATTTAAGAGTTGTTAGTATATTTACTCTCTGTCTTAGGCATCTAACCCAAGGGACTTAAAATATGATACCAAGGGTTTGAGCACGGTCTTTATGTGAATAGATTTGTTTTATCAAATTGATAAATCTTAGAACTGAAAGAGAATGGAGGCAAAAAACTAGGAAGCTATTGCAATGATTCAGTCAGGAAGCATTTAGGGCTGCACTTTGGTAGCAGTGGTAGGAATGGAGAGGAGGAGGTAGATTCACTAGAGATTTGGGAAGTAGAAGTGAAATGACTTGGGGACTGGAGGCAGGATGTGATGAGAGGAAGTCTGTCTAGGATGATCTTCCCATTTCTGATTTGTATAATTCTAACTAAGTGACATAGGGAATACAGAAGAAGAAATGCATTCGAGTGAAAGAAGATTGATTAGAGTTGGGACATGTGGAGTTTGGAGGCGATCTTTTCTTAAGGCCCTCCTTGATCTGGTTCCCACTCTCCTTTCCAGTCTCATCTCCCACTACATCTTTTCCCAAATGCTGTGCTGGCCTTGTTCGCTGTTCCCTGAAAAATGTCTGCTCATTCCCTTCTCTAAGTTTTTACCCAGAAGTAGTAGTTTTACTTATTAACAGTGCCCTCCAATTTACTCATTAATTCAGGCCTTCATTAGAAATATTTGTTGAGCACTTACTATGTGCCAGGTCTTGTTTGGAGATGTATCAGGGAACAAAACAAATAAAACACTTATCCAATTGCCCTAAATATGTCCACAGCTCTCAAAATATCTTCCACGAACATTTCTTAGATTATACCAGTTAGAATCACTCATTAATATTCTTCCAGATAGCACTTTGCTCATCCATTGTAGCATCTATCCATAGTTTATATTTGATTGTGTACATACTATCTAGATCAATTCTGTCCAATAGGAAGTGCTATGATGATGGAAATATTCTATAATGCATTGTCCAATATAGTAGCCATTAACCACATGTGGTTATTGAACACCTGAAACGCATCTAGTGGAACCAATCAACTGAATTTTAGATTTCGTTTAATTTTTTTTTCTAAAGATTGGCACCTGAGCTAACAACTGTTGCCACTCTTCTTTTTTTTCTTTCCCCAAAGCCTCCTAGTACATAGTTGCATATTCTAGTTGTGAGTCCGCTGGCTGTGATATGTGGGACGCTGCCTTAGCATGGGCTGACGAGCGGTGCCATGTCTGTGCCCAGAATCCAAACTGACGAAACCCTGGGCCCCTGAAGTGGAGCACACAAACTTAACCTCTGAGCCATGGGACTGGCCCCAGAGATCTTATTTAATTTTAATTAATATAAATTTAGTTATCCATAGATGGCTAGTGGCTTCCCCATTTAACAACACAGTAGACCATCAACCCCTGGTGGGCAGGGACAATAATTTTTATGTGAGTTAATATATCAGTTAATTATGTGAGTTTTGAGATCACACATAGCTGGATTTGAATTATGATTTTGCCATATGTTAGTTGGTAGCCTTAGGCAATTTACTTAACTTATATGGACCTCAAATTTTTTAAGCATAAAACGAGAATATTAACAGTATCGAACTTTTGGGATTGTTGTGAAGTTAAAATAATGTTATCGAGCGACTTCCACTTCCAAGAAGATGGAGTAGACATACTTTCCCCTTTTTTTCCTGCTAAGTCCAACTAAAAGTCCTGGACACAATATATGAAACAAATGTAAGAAGACTCTCAAAGAAGGATAGAAAACAGATCAGCTAGTGAACTGTGAACTCAAATAGTGACATAGCAGTGAGTTCCCTTGGTTTTCTTTTTGCTTTATATCTCCCAGATTGGCTCCTGAAGAAACCAGCAACCAAGCAACATCAATAAGCACAAACATTAAAAGAAGAAAGAAAGAAAGAGCCTGCTTTCTCTAGCCAAAAGACCAAGAAAGAGGCAGGATAGCAAGACAGAAACTTTTAGACAATAACTGCTCTACTCCAGTCAAACACCATGAAAACACCGTGGACTTACCCCCACCAGCAAAGGCCAAAGGAGGAGCCTAGACCTTCACTCGTGCTAGGCTGTCTTGAGGTGCTCCAATCTTCCCTGCTGTGTTTGTGGTGGTATCAAAGAATGCTGAGTAAGGTGCTGAGACTTTTATCCCCAGGTGGTGATAACAAGCCACCCTCCCATCTAGTGGTGTCAATGGAGACTACGTAGGGAGACTATACTACTACTTCCACTTGGAAGTACTGAGGTACCTTTCTCCCCTCACCACTGAAGTGGCATCAGAGGAGGCCTATTGGAGAGTCAGGACTTTCACTATGTAGTGGTAATAAGGCCATCACTACCGGTGCCAGTGGAGGCCATATGAGGAACAATAAGGAGGCACTTCTATCTCTCCAAGCCAGTGAGGTATCCATGGAGGCATAGTGGGTAGAGTATGGGACTAGAATTGGCCACCCCAAGATATGCCTCTTTGGCATGAGGATTATTTTGGGCTGGTTACTTTTAAAAACTGCAGACATGAGAGAAACTCTGAAAAGTAGAAGTTACTTACCCTTTGTTAAGAGACATTTACACTTGTAAAGGAAATCTCCATCTGTAAAGGTGTCTGCCTCTCTGTACTAGGAAGAAGGAGGGATGACCTCAAGGACTTAAATCTGCATAATGACCTTACCCTTGTTTACTGTGCTTTTCTGGTAATCTCCCATAACTGACTCCCCTTACCCCCAACATCCTCCTTTGCCTTTAGCTCAGGATGGTATTTAAGGTGAGAGCTTCCACCATTTTGGAGAGTTACTCAGTTTTCCTGGGTCTCTCCTATGTTTATATGTTAAAAAGTTTTGTTTGATTTTCTCCAGTTATTCTGTCTCATATGAATTTAACTCATTGTCTGGCCAGAAGGACCCAGAGCAGATAGAGGAAATATCTTCCTCACCTACAGTTGCTAGAACACCCACCCTGCTCAGCAGGGACAAGGATAAGTTAAGTACATAATGTAATACCTAGAACAACTATTAAAAAGCTACAGAAAAAGATACATTCAAAAGCATTATCAATAAATAAAAATGGAATTTTAAAAAATGTTTAAGTAGGGGCTGGCCCCGTGGCTGAGTGGTTAAGTTCGCGCGCTCTGCTGCAGGTGGCCCAGTGTTTCGTTAGTTTGAATCCTGGGTGCGGACATGGCACTGCTCATCAAACCACGCTGAGGCAGCATCCCACATACCACAACTAGAAGGACCCACAACGAAGAATATACAACTATGTACTGGGGGGCTTTGGGGGAAAAAAGGAAAAAATAAAATCTTTAAAAAAAAAAATGTTTAAGTAACCCACAGGAAGGCAGGCAAAAGCAAACAGAGAGATGAAAAGTAGAACCAAAAGAAAATTAAAAAATGGCAGACAAGCTGTAAGATATCAATGATTACATTAAAAATAAATAGTTTAAGTACACCAATTAAAAGGCAGAAAATGGCACATTGGATTAAGAAACATAATCCAACTATATTCTGTCTATAAGAAACTTGCTACAAATATCCCAGTATAGGCAGGGTGAAAGTAAGGATGGAAAAAGGTTTCTAATACAAACATTAATCAAAAGAAAGCAGGAGTGGGTATATTAATATTAGATAACAAAATTTCAGAGGAAAGAAAATTACCAGAGACAGAGAGGGACATTATATAACATTGTCAACTTAAAAAGACATAGCAATCCTAGATGTGCATGCATCAAACAACAAAAAGGCAAAATATGTTAAGCAAAAACTGATAGAATTGAAAGAAGTAGACAAATCCACAATGAGAATTGGAGACTTCAACGCTGCTTTCAGCAAGTGATAGAACATCTAGACAGAAAATCCACAAGGATGTAGAACTCAACAATGACATCAAACAAGCACATCTAATTGATATTCATAGAACACTTCATCTCCCCCAAAGCAGAAGATAGACCATATCTTGGGCCATAAAACCAACCTCAAAAATATAAAAATAATTGAAATCATACAGAATATGTTTTCTGACCACAATGGACTCAAACTAGAAATCAATAACAGGAGGATAACAAGGAAATCCAAGAACACTTGGAAAACAGACAACACACTTCTAGATAATCCATGGGTCAAAGAGGAAATATTAAAGGAAATAAAAAAACACATTGAATCGAATGAAAATCAAAATCCAACATATTAAAATTTGTGGTACACCAATAAAGCAGTGCTGAGAGGGAAATTTATAGCACCTAAACATCCATTAGAAAAAAGAAGCATTTCAAAGCAATAAGCTATTCTCTTCTCTTAAGAACCTAAAAAATAGAAGAGAAAAATAAATACAAAGCAAGCTGAAGGAGGAAACTAAAAAAGTAAGAGCTGAAATCAATAAAATTGAAAACACAAAAGCAATAGAGAAAATAAATGAAAGAGAGAACTGATTCTTTTAAAAGAATGCTAACATTTACAAATTTCAAACAAGACTGACAAAAAAGAAGAGATAAGATACAAATTACCAATATGAGGAATTAAATAAGATATCACTAAAGATACTACAGACATGGAAAAGAATATAAGGAAATAATATGAACAACTATTCAAAAAAATTTGACAACTTACATGAAATGGATTAATTCCTTGAAAAACAAACCATCACAGTTTACTCAATATGAACTATGCAATTTGAATAAATAGTCACCTAAATATTATGGAAATTGAATTCGTAAGTTAGAAATTCCCCAAAAAGAAATCCAGATGGTTTCACTGGAGAATTCTACCATGTGTTTAAAAAAGAATTAACACTAATTTTATACATTTTTCTTCCAAAAAATATAAGGAGCACTTGCCAACTCATTTTATGAAGCTACTGTTACACTGATACTAAAACTAGACAAAGATAATATAAAAAAAAGAAAGCTATAGACCAGCATCTCTTATTAATATAGATGCCAAAAAACCTCAGAAAAATAATAGCAAATTAAATCCAGTAGCATATTAAAAGGATAATGCGCCATGCCCAAGTGGTATTTATCCCAGAAATGTAAGAGTGGTTCAACATATGAATGTCAATGTATTTTGTATATGTATCCTATACTTCATAGAGATATATACTTTTAGCTTTATAGAAATTAAAATAATACCCTCCAAGAACTTTTGGTAAAAGAAAAACTTGATAACTTGAAATTCATAAAATTAAAATTTTTACCTCTGTGCAAAACCCACTTAAAAGAATGAAAGTGTAAGTTATAGACTGGGAGAAAATATTTGCAAACCACATATCAGACAAAATATTAATTTCTAAGATATATAAATAATTCTCAAAATGCAACAGTTAAAAAAAGAAAATGGGTGTAGGGGAGGAAGACAATTCCTCTACGAATCTAGGTCCTTCTGGCCAGACTACAAATTAAATTGACATGAGACAGAATAACAGGAGAAAATTAAATGAGGCTTTACAACATGTATACATGGGAGAGACCCCAAAAAACTGAGTTACTCACCAAAAACGGTGGAGGTTCTCATCTTAAATACCCTACTCAGCTAAAGGCAAAGGAGGATGTTGGGGTTAGGGGGTGTCAGTTATGGGAGATCACCAGAAAAGCACAGGAAACAAGACCAAGTTTATTATGCAGATTTAAGTCCTTTCCTCCCACATTGATAAGAATTTCTAGAGATAAGTTCATCCCTCCTTCCTGGTACAGAGAGAGAGACAACTTTACAGATGGAGATTTCCCTAACAAATGTAAATGTGTCTTAACAAATGGCAACTTCTACTTTTCAAAGTTTCTCTCATGTCTGCAGTTTTTAAAAGTAACCAGCCCAAAATAATCCTCATGCCAAAGAGACATCTCTTAGGGTTGCCAATTCCAATGCCCCATATGGTCAAAAGACATGAAAAGACAATTCACAAAAGAGGACGACATATGTGTGGCAAATAAGCACAAGAAAAATGTTCAGCATGTTAGCCACTAGGTAAATGCAAATGAAAATTTCCTGGGATATTACTACATACCTATCAGAATGGTTAAATATACACTATATAAAACATATACACTATAAAAATAGTGACACCACCCAGTGCTGGCAAGGATGTAGAGAAACTGGATTTGGATACATTGACAGTGAAATGTGAAATGGCACAACAACTATGGAAAACAGTTTGCCATTTTCTTAAAAAAAATCCCTAAACTTTGGATTAGCATAAAACCCAGCAATTGTACTCTTAGACGTTTATGTCAGAAAAATGAAAATTTATGTGCAAAGAAAAATTTATACATGAATATTTATAGAGGATTTATTTGTAATAGCTGTAAAATTGAGATAATTCAAATGTCCTTCAATGGATGAATGGTTAAATAAACCATGGTATATCCATACCTTGGAATACTATTCAGTAATAAAAAGGAATGGAATATCGACACAGGTAACAAACTAAATGAATTTCCAGAGGATTATGCTTAGTGAAAAAATCTGATACCAAAACCTTACATACTATATGATTCAATTTATATAACATTCTTGAAATTACAAAATGATAAAAATGGAGAACTTATTAATGACTCCTAGAGGTGAGGGACAGAGCAAAGTGTTAGGAGTGTAGGGGTGGCTATAAAAAGACAAAATGAGGGATCCCTGTGGTGATGGAAATGTTCTGTATCTTGATCATATTAATGTCAATATCTTGGTTGTTATATTATAGTATAGTTTTGGTAAATGTTACCAGGGGAAAATGTGTAAAGGGTACACACAGGATCTCTCTGTATTATTTCTTACAACTTCATGTGAATCTATAATCATCTTCAAATAAAAAGTTAATTAAAACATAAATGCATGTAGAGTGATTAGTACCATGAATAACAACCAGTAAGTGCTAGGTAAATGGCTTGGTATAGTAACCCACACAGTGCCTGCATGTAGAAAATTGTCAATATTTACTGCACAGAGAAGAGACTTGAATAGTTTTTTTTTTTCTGCAAAAAGCTTTCTTGTTTCCATTTAGTCCAAGGCCTGGGAGAGGGCTCCAAGGTGGTTAAAAGTTGCCTAGTGGCTGCAGGGAGAGGCTCAGGCAGAAGCCCTGACACTAGGGGGATGCCCAATGGTCCCTTAAGGGCCACTGGGCTCCAGAGGCTTTAGCTGTGCTTGAGGGTGAACTTTTCAAAAACCTTCTTGCCCAGCTGAGCCTGAGGGCCAGCCAGCCTGCAGAGATTAGTCAGGTGGTCGCTACCTGTTTGGTGAGTGTCACCTCTTCATCTAGGAAGCGGCTCTCCAGGAAGTCACAGAGAGGGGGGTCTGAGCAGGCGGAACTCAGGGCATGAAGATCCAAAACGGCCTGGTTCAGATTCTTCTCCAGGGTCCTGGCGGCTTCCTTGGCATCCAGGTTTTACCCCACTCTTCTTGGCACAACTAATGCTCATCCTGGAAGAGGGCATGGCTGCCGCCTGGTTTTTCATTTCCCAAAGATGCTCTTGGCGCCCTCACACTTCTCCTTGGCCAACTTTCAGAAGTAGCCCATACCCTCCGAAGCCACATCATCGCGGTCAAAATAGAAGCCCAGAGAGAGGTAGGTAGGTGTAGGAGGTCCGCAGATGTAGGTTGACCAGACAGTTGATAGTGGCCTCCACCTCACTGGAATAATTCTGATGAATCTGGGAGCTCATGGTTGGACAACAATGAGGAACTAAGCAAAAAACAGTGGTGTGGGCTGGTCACAGAGGCAGAGGATGGCTGAGAAGATGGTCTCTGAGGCTGCAATTGGAAAACAGGTTGGAGGGTGGTCAGAGGCTGCAATAAGGGGCCTTCCTGAGTCCATTCCATCCAAACACTATTAAAGCAAGAAGCGGATCCAGGGGACTGCCTGGCGCACTCTGAACAGTTTTTAATTTAAAGCCAGTCATTTCTTCAGGACAGAGGAAAATTAGAGGTTCTAAGTGTTGCCATATGGATACCGACAGACCAAAGATTTTTATAGATAGTGAGAAAGAAGGCCTGAAAAAAGAAAGGGGTGCTCTGGAGAAGGAGGGAGAAGAAAGAAGGGAAGGAAAGCTATTGGGAAGAATGATAGTGAAGACAAACATGCGAGAGAGGAAGAGAGAGAGGGAGAGAGAGAAGGGAGAATGAAGAAAAGAGGAGGATGGAAGAGATGGAGAGAGAAAAGTAGGAGTTGTCTATTAGTGGCCTTCCTACAAGCTGAATAAACATTAGCTTACTTGGTGGGAAATGAGTGACTCCATTGTAAGAACTGCCTTTGTACTCAAATACCAGTTTGGAGATTCATTAGAAATTTATTCCATTAAATTAATGACCTGCAATGACCAGGTCAAATTTCATTTGGAGGGGTACTATGTTGCTCAACTCAGTTATTAGAACTCTTGAGTAAAATCCTTTATCAGTCACTTAAAGGATGGAAGAATGCAAAGGGTGAATAAATTAGGAAGGGGGAGTAATTAAAAATTCACAGCATGTGTCTCTTCCTAAATTGAGAGCACCTGGCAACACTTGTGCCTGGTCACGTTAGTGTGTTTGGAGATGAGAGTGACGTGAGAGGAAGGTAGGAGAACAGCAAAGAACCTTGTGAAAATGAAAAATTCAATGTTTGTTCGAACCATATGAAATTACCAGTTTAGTTGGTCAAAAAATGGATGGATATGGACGCTTTCATGTGGTTCCACCTATATATGTGAAAACACTTTAGAAACTCTAAAACTTCTATGGAAATATACGATGTTACTATGAGGCAGGTGATGATTCAGAATGGGAAAAAAAAGATAGGATTTAGAATCTGCAGACCTTAATCATGGTTCCAGCTTTGCCACACCCTAGTTGTTACCTCGAGTGAGTCACTTCACCTCTCTAAGTCTTTTCTTTTGTAAAGTGAGAGTGCTAACATTTCCCATCCCCGGCCCAACTTCACAGAGCTCACATGTCCTCACATGTGAGGGCAAAATGAGTTTATTTAGAAGTGTATTGCAAACCACACTACACTTTCTAAATGCAAATGAATCAGGGCAAATGCTGTATTCATATACATTAAAACAAGTTGTGTTGATTTTAGATGTAGATTTTTTTTTAACTTTTGTTTTTATGTTTTCCCTTTAGTGGGATTTGAGATAGTTATCTCAACCAGAAGATTTTTGTTGTTGTTTTCTAGGTTGCGTTTTTTTGGGGGGAGGATTCAGGGATAAAGGAAGAATGAGTCCTACCATAAGAGGAAGGTGGATTCAAAATACAAAAATAATGGGATGACCCCACAGCCTTCCTTACTCCAAGCAAAACATCTTTGTTTTCTATTCCTTTTAAAGCCTGAAGATTCAATCCATTTTCCATGAAGTAAATATACTTAAACTCAGATATTGTTGAACTCCTTTTCAGGCTGTGTCATCATCTGTAATGACTTGGAGGTGTTATTTAGTGTGTCCTTCATTTATTTTTATTTGGCAGGCAACCAAATTGCATGCGTGTTTTTCCACTCTTGATCATTGGCAAGAAGATGTTTTTCTTCATACTTGTCAAAGTTAAAAGGGCTTTAAAAGTACTTAAGTGGATAAGTGAAACACTTAATATACTTGCATGTTGCTCTTTATTGATAAGAATCTGTTGTGAATTTTATCTGTTTACCCAGGCAGTTTGGAAGAAATCATCGGCAATCTAGCTCCAGCATGTCTTTGTAATCATTTTGGGTGGGGAAAGGAGGTTGTCATGGTCAGTACTACTGTCTCCATTATGCTGATAGAGAAATTGAAATCCAGTCTAAGATTGCCTGTACACAAGAAGACAAAACAAAAATCGACAGTTGACAAACACCAAACAGATGGCATCATGAAAAAATCAACAGGTACAGAGTACTAAAACAGGTTTCACAATCAATACACTTAAATAAACATGCTTGTAGCAATGGATATTGATCACAAACAAACATGAAATAGTCCCATCAAATTATGACTGATTTGGGGGGCCAGCCCCGTGGCGCAGCAGTTAAGATCGCACGTTCCACCTCTGCAGCCTGGGGTTCACCGGTTCGGATCCTGGGTGCGGACATGGCACTACTTAGCAAGCCATGCTGTGGTAGGTGTCCCACATATAAAGTAGAGGAAGATGGGCATGGATGTTAGCTCAGGGCCAGTCTTCTTCAGCAAAAAGAGGAGGATTGGCAGCAATGTTAGCTCAGGGCTAATCTTCCTCAAAAAAAAAAAGAAAAAAAATTATGACTGATTTTGTCTTGCTACAGGCTATTTTGCTGGCAATATATGATCATAGCATTAGTGAAATGTATGAATGATTTATTTCTTTTGGGAAGTGAATATTGTCTTTTGAAAAACTAGAACTAAAGCTTTAGGATAATCTATAACCTCCCAGTAAGTGGATAGATTCCTAAACCAATCCAGACACCCACACCTCACTTGTTCAATTATATTGTGAGGTATTGCCATGTGGCATGGATTGTGTCATTTTGTAGGATTAGCGTAATATATTGATGATATATTTTTATTCATATTTCGAGCAGTAGGTTTGATAGGGTACCATGAGAGATATGGCACCATGTCTAATCCCTCTAATTTGGTAGGTATGATGTTAGAAAAAAAATCTGAGGTATGTGCATGACATTTAAATAAAAAGAGATAAATAAATAATTTACAAAATCTCTTTTATTTGGAGCTCATAACTATGGATTTTGTACTACTCCCAATCAGAGCCCATCCATTGCATGCACTCTCATTCACCCCATTTCACACCAATGATATTAGTTTCTGCCTGTCTTTATTGATTCCATTATTTTTCCACCTACACCTCTATAGATTCGTTTCTACCAATCATCAATGATGCTCTTCCTTACTTCCTTCAAAATTTGGTTTAAAATTTATTTCTCTAGGATGCATTCTTTACAGCAAAGTGAGTTTGATCACTCCTTTGTTCTACATTCACTTAGAATTATTTCTTTATCACCAAGCCATTGTTTTCATGTGTTCTTAAATGATAACAAGTATCAGGGAAACTGAGGAGAAATTAACATTCATTCAACAATTAATTGAAGAAAACTTTATTGATCACCTGCGTATGCAAGCCACTCAGTTGAGAGTTGTAAAGAGTCAAAAATGAATAACGGATGCCAGCACCATACAAGGCAGAATCAAGTCATTAAATAGACATAATGCAAATGGCTGTGTACAGATAGTAGGAAACAAGTTTATTGAAGTCACTACCGTAGGTTGTTTTTACTTTCTTGATAGTATCCTCTCATATATGAAGGTGTTTTTATTGAAGTCCAATTTATCTGTTTTTTGCTGCTTATGCTTTTGGTGATAAATTTAAGAAGCCATTGTCAAAACCCAAAAGAAAAAAATTTACCATTAATATTGAAATCAGGAAGTGTGAATCCTCCAACTTTGTTCTTCTTTTTCAAGATTATTTTGACTATTTGGGGTTCCTTGCAATTTCACATGAATTTAAGGATTGACATTTCCATATCTGTAAAAAAGGCCATTGGAATGTTGATAGGAAGTGCATTGAATCTGTAGATTTCTTCGGGAAGTACTGTCATCTTTACAATAAGTCTTCCTATTCATGAACACAGGATATCTTTCCATTTATTTAGATCTTTTTAATGTATTCCAACAATATTTTATAGTTTTCACTGTAAAATTCTTAAACTCCCTTAGATAAGTTGATTCCTAAGTATTTTATTTTTTTTGATCCTATAGTAAATTGTTTCCCTAATTTTCTTTTCTGATTGTTCATTGGTAATTGTATAGAAATGCAAACTGATTTCTGTATCTGTATATTCATCTTGTGCCCTGCAATTTTACTGATTTGGTTTATTAGCTCTAATATATATATGTGTGTGTGTATATATATATATATATATATATATATATATATTTTGTGTGTGTGAGGAAGATTGGCCCTAAGCTAACATCCATTGTCAATATTGCTCTTTTTCATGTGTGCCGCCACAGTGTGGCTAGACAAGTGGTGCTAGGTCCGTACCCAGGATCCGAACCTGTGAACCCAAGGCCGCCGTAGTGGAGCATGTGAACTTAACCACTACACCATCAAGCTGGCCCCTCTAATATTTTTATTGTGTATGTGAATTCTATTTTTTTATTGAGGTCACATTGGTTTATAACATAAGTTTTAGGTGTACACCATTGTATTTTGACTTGTGTATAGATTGCATCATGTTCATCACCAAAAGTCTAGTTGCCATCCGTCACTACACATGTGGGCCTTTTACCCCTTTCACCCTCCCCCCACCCCCTACCCCTATGGTAACCACCAATCTATTCTCCATATTTATATGTTTGTTTGTTTATCTTCCACATACGAGTGAAGTCATACTGTAGTTGTCTTTCTCCATCTGACTTACTTTGCTTAGCATAATACCCTCAAGATCCATCCATGCTGTAACAAATGGAAAAGTTTCATCTTTTTTATGGCCAAGTAGTGTTCCATTGTGCATTTATGCCAAATCTTCTTTATCTATTCACCTTTTGATGGGCACTTACGTTGCTTACAAGTCTTGGCTATTGTGAATAATGCTGCAGTGAACATAGGGGTGCATATATCTTTTCAAATTAGTGTTTTCCTGTTCTTTACATAAATACCTCAAATTTCGATAGGAGGATCATATGGTATTTCTATTTTTAATTCATTGAGTAATCTCCATACTGTTTTCCATAGTGACTGCACCAGTTTGTATTCCCACCAATAGTGTATGAGGGTTTCTTTTTCTCCACATCATCTCCAACACTTATGATTTCTTGTCATTTTAATAATGACCATTCTGATGAATGTGAGGTGATATCTCATTGTAGTTTAGATTTGCATTTCCCTAATAATCAGTGATGTTGAATATCTTTTCATATACCTGTTAGCCACTGGTATATCTTCTTTGTAAAAATGTCAGTTCATATCCTCTGCCCACTTTTTGATCAAGTTGTTTTTCTGTTGATGAGTTGTATGTGTTTTTTATATATTTTGAATATTAACCCCTTATCAGATATATGAATTGCATGTATCTTCTCCCAATTGTTAGGTTGTCTTTTCGTTTTGTTGATGGTTTCCTTTTCTGTGCAAAAGCTTTTTAGTTTGATGTAGTTTCTTTCATATTTTCTTTTGTTTCCCTTGCCTGAGGAGACATGATAGCCAAAAAGATACTGCTAATATTGATATGAAAGAGTGCAATACCTATGTTTTCTTCTAGGGGTTTTGCGGCTTCAAGTCTTACATTCAAGTCTTTAATCCATTTTGATTTAGTTTTGTGTATGGTGTAATATAATGTTGTACCTTCATTCTTTTGCATCGCTGTCCAGTTTTCCCAACATGATCTTTTGAAGAGACTTTCATTCTCCATTGTGTGTTCTTGGCTCCTTTGTTGAAGATTAGCTGTCTATAGATGTGTGGGTTTATTTCTGGGCTCTTAATTCTGCTCTATTGGTCTGTGTGTCTATTTTGGGGCCAGTACCATGCTGTTCTGGTTACTAAAGCTTTGTAGTATATTTTGAATTCAAGGAGTGTGATACCTCCAGCTTTGTTCTTTTTTCTCAGGATTTCTTTGGCTATTCAGGATCTTTTGTTGTTCTATATAAATTTTAGGATTCATTCTATTTCCATGAAAAATGTCATTGGGTTTCTGATTGGAATTGCATTGAATCTGTAGATTAGGTAGTATGGACATGTTAACTATGCTAATTCTTCCAACCTGTGAGCATGGAATATCTTCCCATCTTTTTATGTCTTCTTCACTTTCTTTCAATAATGTCTTATAATTTTCAATGTATAGATCTTTCACCTCCTGTGTTAAATTTATTCCCAGGTATCTTATTTTTGTTGCCATTGTAAACGAGCTTGTATTCTTGATTTCTCTTTCTCCTAGTTTGTTGTTACTGTAGAGAAATGCAATTGATTTTTGTATGTTGATTTTGTACCCTGCAACTTAGCTATATGTATTATTTCTAATAGTTTTTGGTGGATTCTTTAGAGTTTTCTATATATAAAATCATGTCATCTGTAACTGGTGACAGTTTTACTTCTTCCTTTCCAATTTGGATCCCTTTTATTTCTTTTTCTTGCCTAATTGCTCTGGCTAGGTTTTCCAATACTATGTTGACTAAGAGTGGTGGGAGTGGCATCCTTGTCTTGTTCGTGTTCTTAGAGGAATAGCATTCAGTTTTTTATTGATGAATATGATGTGAGTTTATCATATATGGACTTTATTATGTTGAAGTTCTTTCCTTCTATACCCATTTTATTGAGAGTTTTTATCATAAATGGATGTTGGATCTTCTCAAATCCTATCTCTGCACCTATTGAGATGATCATTTGATTTTTATTCTTCATTTTGTTAATATCATGTCACATTGATTGATTTGCAGATGAACCATCCCTGTGTCCCTGGAATAAATCTCACTTGATTGTAGTATATGATCACTTTAACATATTGTTGTATTCAATTTACTAATATTTTTGAAGATTTTTACATCTATGTTCATCAGTGATATTGGCCTGTAGTTTTCCTTTTTTGTGTTTTCCCTGTCTGGTTTTGGTATCAGGGTAATGTTGGCCTCATAAAAAGAGTTCAGAAGCATTCCCTCCTCTTCAAATTTTTGGAAGAGTTTGAGAAGGATAGGTATTAAATCTTCTTTGAATGTTTGGTAGAATTCACCAGAGAAAACATCCAATCCTGGATTTTTTTTTTAGGGAGGTTTTTGATTACTATTTTCGTCTCTTTACTTGTGATTGGTCTATTCAGATTGTCTATTTCTTCTTGATTTAGCTTTGAGAGTCTGTATGATTCTTAGAATTATTCCAGTTCTTCTAGGTTATCCAACTTGTTGCATATAGGTTTTCACAGTGTTCTCTTATAATCCTTTGTATTTCTTTGGTGTCTGTTTTAATTTCTCCTCTTTCATTTCTGATTTTATTTATTTGAGCCTTGTCTCTTTTTTCCTTAGTGAGTGGAGCTAAAGGTTTGTCAATTTTTTTTTATCTTTTCAAAGAACCAGCTCTTAGTTTTGTTGATCCTTTCTATTGTTTTTTAAATTTTCTATTTCATTTATTTCTGCTCTGATTTTTATTATCACCTTCCTTCTACTGACTTTTAGATTTGTTTGGTTTTGTTTTCTAGTTCTGTTAGGTGTAATGGTAGATTGTTTATTTGAGAGTTTTCTTGTTTGCTGAGGTAAGCCTGTATTGCTATATATTTCCCTCTTAGAATGACTTTTGCTGCATTCCATACCTTTTGGAATGTTGTGTTTACATTATCATTTGTGTTCAGATGTATTTTATTTCTCTTTGATTTCTTCATTTATCCAATAGTTGTTCAGTAGCATGTTGTTTAGTCTCCACATATTTGTAACTTTTCAAGCTTTCTTGTAGTTGATTTCTAGTTTTATACTATTGTGATCAGAAAAGATGCTTGATATGATTTCAGTCTTCTTAAATTTATTGAGACTTGTTTTGTTTCCCAAATATGGTCTATCTTGAAAATGTTCCATGTGCACTCGAGAAGAATGTGTATTCTGTTGCTTTTGGGTGGAATGTTTTATATATATCTATTAAGTACATCTAGTCTAGTCTTTCATTTAAACCCACTCTTTCCTTGTTGATTCTCTGGATGATCTTTCTATTGATGTAACAAAGGTATTAAAGTCCCCCACTACTTTTATGTTGCTGTCAATTTCTCTCTTTAGGTCTGTTAATAGTTACTTTATATACTTTGGTGCTCATATGTTAGGTGCATATATATTAATAAATGTTATATCTTCTTGGTAGAATGTCCCCTTTATTGTTATATAATGTCCATCTTTGTCTCTTATTATCCTTTTGGCTTGAAGTCTGTTATCTCTGATGTAAGTATGGTTACACCTGCTTTCTTTTGGTTGCCATTTTCTTGGAGTATCATCTTTCATCCCTTCACTCAGAGTCTATGTTTGTCTTTAGAGCTGAGATGAGTCTCCTGGATGCAGCATATTTTTGGTCTTGTTTTTTAATCTATCCAGCCACTCTGTGTCTTTTGATTGGTGAATTCAGTTCAGTTACATTTAGGGTGATTATTGATATATGAGTGTTTAAACTACCATTTTTCTTCTGTTCCCTGGTTTTTTCTATATTTCCATTATTTATTTTTCCTTGTGTTTCTGCCTTCTATTTCGGTTTGGTGGTTTTCTGTGATGTGTTTCTCAGTGTCCCCTTTTTATATGTGTTGTGACTCTTCTCTGCATTTTTGTTTTGTGATTACCATGAGGTCTGTGTAGAAGATCTCATAGATGAGATAGTCCTTTTTATGCTGATAGCATCTTATCCCCATTAGCTTATATATGTTCTGTCCTTTTCCTCTTCACCTTCTTTGTTTTTGTTTTCATAAATTATTCACTTTTGTATTGTGAGTTTGTTACTAAATTGAAGTGGTTATTGTTAATTTTAATTCTTTCTTTACCTCTGACCTTTATGTTGTAATTGAATGTTTACTAACCTATTATATAGAGTTGCAATTTTCTGACTCTGTCTGTTTATCACCTTGCTCAAAGCTTTCTAAAACTTTGCCTTTTTGTTTCAGGTAGTAGGGCTCCTTTCAAGAGTTCTTGTGAGGCAGATCTAGTCACAATGCATTCCCTCAGCTTTTGTTTGTCTGGGAAAGCCTTTATTTCTCTCTTATATCTGAAGGATAACTTTGCTGGATAGAATATGCTTGGCTGACAGTTTTTATCTTTCAATATTTTGAATATATCATTCCACTTTCTCCTAGCTTGTAAAGTTTCTGCTGAGAAATCCACTGATAGCCTAATGGGGTTCCTTTGTAAGTTATTTTCTTTTCTCTGATGCCCTTAATATTCTTTCCTTGTCATTGATTTTGACAGTTTTAATATAACATGCCTCAGCGAAGGTCTTTTTCTGTTGAGATAATTAGGTGTTATATTTGCTTCTAGTACTTGTATATCCAATTCCTTCCTCAGGTTTTGGAAGTTCTCAACTATTACTTCTTTTCTTTTCTTTTTTAGTGAGGAGGATTGACTCTGAGATAGCATCTGTTGCCAGTGTTCCTCTTTTTGCTTGAGGAAGATTCTTGCTGAGCTAACATCTTTGCTAATCTTCCTGTATTTTGTATGTGGGATGCCACCACAACATGGCTTGTTGAGCTGTATGTAGGACCATGTCTAGGACTTGAACCCGTGAACACTGGGCTGCCAAAGAGGAGCACATGACCTTAACCACTACACCACTGGGCCAGCCCCCTTAGCTATTATTTCTTTAAATAAGCTCTCAGCTCCTTTTTTTCTCTCTCTCCTTCTGAGATACCCATTATTCTTCTGTTACTTTCCCTAATTAAGTCAGATATATTTCCACTTTAAAAAACTCTTATTTGCCTCTCTTCTTCCACCTGAATCATTTCTAGACTTCTACCTTTGAACTCACTAATTCTCTCTTCCACATGATCTGCTCTGTTTCCAATGCTTCCTACTTTATTTTTCATTTCATTTATTGTGTTCTTCAGCTCTAGAATTTGTTTGTTTTTAATTTTTTTAGAGTTTCAATCACTTTGGTGAAGCACTCATTCTGTTCATTAATTTTATTCCCGAAGCTCATTGAACTGTCTTTCTGAGTTTTCTTGGAACTTGTTGAGTTTCTTTATGACACTTATTTTGAATTGTCTGTCAGTTAGATCACAGTCTGCTGTGACTTCTGGAGAGTCGTAATTTTCTTTTTATTCTATCATGTTACTGTCATTCTTCATGGTGCTTGATGTGTTGATACTCTGCTACAGCATTTGTGGTAGTAAACACCTTTCTTATTTGGTTAAGGCTTTGTTTACTTTGATTCTGAGCTGCTTCTGATTATATTTGAGTGCCTGCACTTTCTGCCCTCCACTGCCTCTGCCAAGATGTAGTCAATGCCCTCATTGTGCTGCTTGTATCTCTAAGGTTGCTTGTGCCTTGATGCTTATGATGTCACTGTAATCATGAGTTTGCCACTGGGGTAACTGGGCTGTGAGGACTTGTGCTGCCTCTGGGGTTGCTTGAGTTGTGTGTTTCCCTGTTGTGGTGAGGCAAGGGGGAGGGTAGGGCAAGAGCTGGGGTCATGGCTAACTCTGCCATGTCCAAGTTTTTAGGTCTGCAGGTTCTGCTTCTATTGGGGGGTGGGCTGAAGTTGCAGGGCCTTTGCAACTTGGGGTGACTGGGGTCATGGGCTCCACTGTTGCTCTCATCTGGCTCTGCACAGGCTGGGTACTGCTGCCATGTGTACTGCCTGTGTTGCTGTTCCTGGATTATTTGGGAGTACTGGCAATGCTGCTGCTGGTGGCGCTGGGTTTGTGAGTGTTGTTACCTCTTCCAGGTGGGCAGGGGTCATGGGCGACACTGCCACTACCACAGGGGGACACGTACCTGAGTTGCAAGTGCCGCCAGGGCACCTAAAGCCTCTGGTCTCTGGTGCCTCTGTGATTCCTGGAACCTCAGGTCACAGCCACTATTACCATTGTCAGGGGCCTGGAGTCTTGTGTGCTCCCCCCTCTGCTGGCAGGGCCAGTGTTCAGAGTTATCAGGGCTGGTGTAAGGGATGCTGCCACCAGGGGCTGAGTCACAGGGAGTGTTGTTGCTTCTGAAGCTTCAGGTCACGTGCACCACCCACCACTGCTAGGGAAGGAGTAAGGGCTGAGCTGTGAGTGTTGCTCTACTTTCTTCAGCCTCTTGTCCTGGGTGCTGGTGCACTTTTTAGAACCTCACGTCATGGGCACCTCCACTACTGCTGGGAGTCTTGGGGTCTTGGATGCAGCCACTGCTACTGGAAAGGCTAGTGTTGGAAGCACTGCTGCTAAGGAAGTGGGTGGGGGTTGCTGGTCACAGGTATTGTCACAGTTCCCAGAGCCTCCAATTGTGGGCCCACAGTGATTCCTGGTGCCTCCAGGAGTGTGGGCTGCCTGGATTCCTGGGGCCTCTGGTCATTGGTATGATCACAGTTCCCGGAACCTCCAGTCTTGGGAGCTGACACCACTGCTCATCTGGTTCTGTCACCTCCAGGAGGTCCAGACCTCCCACCTTCAGATGTATAGAAGTATGGATTTTCAAGCGTTCTGGTGTGTTGTGCAGAGAATCTGTTGTTGGTCTATGGATATCCTACTGGTTGTAACTTAGAGGGGAGAGACAAAGGAAACAAGTCACTCCCCCAAGATGCTGATGTCACTCCTGTATGTGAATTTTTTAGTGTTTTGTATATGTAAGATCATTTCATCTATGAATAGATTTTGTTTTCTTCTTTTCCCCAAAGCCCCCAGTACATAGTTGTATATTCTAGTTGTGGGTCCTTCTAGTTGTGGCCTGTGGGACGCCGCCTCATCATAGCCTGATGAGCAGTGCCATGTCTGTGCCCAGGATCCAAAGAGGTAAAACCCTGGGCCGCCAAAGCAGAGTGCACAAATTTAACCACTCAGCCATGGGGCTGGACCCCATCTATGAATAGATTTAATTTTACATTTTCCTTTCAAATTTAGATACTTTTATTTCTTCCTCTTGCCCAACTTCTCTGGCTAGACCTTTTAGTACTACGTTGAATAACAGTGAAACTGTGCTTCCTAGTCGTGATCTTAGGGGAAAATCTTTCGGTCTTTCACCATTGAGCATCATGTTAGCTGTGGATTTTTCATGAATGCCTGTATCATGTCGAGAAAAGATACGTCTATTTCTAAGTTTTTGAGTGTTTTTATTATTTTCTTAAAGAGGGTTAGATACTTTTGCATGCTGTTTTTCATCAATTAAGATCATTGTGTGTTTTTTTCCTTCATTCTCTTAATGTGGTGTATTACATTGATTTTTCAAATGTTGAATCACCCTTGCATTTCTGGGATAAATCCCACTTAGTCATGATATATAGTCCTTTTAATATGCTGTGGGACACTGTTTGCTAGTGTTCAGTAGAGGATTTTGCATTTATATTTGTGAGGGATATTGGTCTCTACATTTCTTGTTATGTCCTTGTCTGGCTACCAGGGTGATGCTGGCCTTATAGAATAAATAGGGAGTATTACCTCTTTTTGCATTTTTGAGGAAATGTTTAGAAGGATGCATGATAACTCTTTAAATATTTGGTGGAAGTCACCAGTGAAGTCATCTAGTTCTGGGCTTTTTGTTTTGGGGGAGGTTTTTGATTACTGATTCAATCTCTAGACTTGTTTTAGGCCTATGTTTAGTGTTCAGATTCTTTTTTGTTGATTCAGTTTTGTTAATTTGTGTGTTTCTAGGACTTTGTCAATTTCATCTTGGTTATATAATTTGTTGGTTTACAGTTGTTCATAGTATTCTCTTATAATCTTCTTTATTTCTATATGGTCAGTAGTAAGGTCCCCTTTTTCAATTCTATTTTAATTATTTATATCTTATCTCTTTTTTTCCTTATCATTCTAGCTAAAGAGCTATCAATTTTGTTTATACATTAAAAGAACCCACTTTGGTTTAATAGATTCATTTTTTTTATTTCTCTATCTCTGCTATAATCTTTATCATTTTCTTCCCTCTTCTAGTTTTGGGTTTAGTTTGCTCTTGTTTTTCTAGTTCCTCAAGCTATAAAGTTAGGTTATTGGGTTCAGATATTTCCTCTTTCTTATTGTAGTTGTTTATCGTATATATATTTCCAAATGGACAATGCCTTAGCTGGATTGAATAAGTTTTGGTATGTTGTGTTTTTGTTTTCATTGGTGAGTAAATACTTTCTAATTTCCTTTGTGATTTATTTGACTCATTGCCTGTTTAAGGATGTGATGTTTACTTTTCACATATTTGTAAATTTTCCAGGTTTCCTCTGATATTGATTTCTAGTTTCATTCAATAAAATTCATTGTCAGAGAAGATAATTTGTATGATTTTAATCTCTTTAATTTATTGAAATTTGTTTTGTGGCCTACCACAAAGTCTGCCATGGAGAATGTTCCGTCTGCAGTTGAGAAGAATGCTTATTCTGCTTATTCTGAATGGAGTGGTTTTGTCTATGTCTTTCAGGTCTAGGTGTTGAATAGTATTATTCATGTCTTCTATTTCCATACTGATCATCTATTCGGTTGTTCCATCCATTATTGTAAATGGATTATTGAAATCTCTAATTATCATCGTAGAATTGTGATTTATTTCTCACTTCAATTCTGTCAATTTTGCTTGATATATTTAGGAGCACTGTTAGTGTGTATATGTTTATACTTGTTATATCATCTTGATAAGTTCCCCCTTTTATCGATGTAAGATGTTCTTATTTGTCTCTGCTAACCCTTTTTGACTTAAAGTCTGTTATGTATAATATTAGTGTAGCCATCTCTACTTTCTTGGTTACAATTTATGTGGAATATATTTTTCCATCTTTTGCTTTCAATTTATTTGTAACATTGTATATAAAGTGAATATCTTTTACACAGCATATTGTTGGCTCATGTTATTTTATCCATTCTGTTAATCTCTGTCTTTTAATCAGTGTTTAATCCATTTAGATTTAAAGTAATTACTAATAAAGAAGGACTTCTGCCATTTTGCTATTAGTTTTCTATACATTTTATAATTTTTAATTCCTCACTTTCTAAGTTCTTTTGTGTTTATTTTATCTTTTTGCAATGTACCATTTTCATGCCTTTCTTAGTTCCTTTTCTGTATATTTTTAGCCATTTTTTAGTTGTTACTCTGGCTCTGGGTATTGCAATTAACATCTTAAACTTGTAACAATCTAGCTCGAGTTAATACTAACTCAGTTTCATTCAATAGTATACAGAAAACACTTCTCTTATACAGCTTCATCTCTCCCATATTATGTTGTTATTGTCACAAATTACATCTTCATAGAATGTGTGCTCATTAACATATATTTATTATTGTTTAGTTCATTGTACTTTTACACCATATAGGAAACAAGGTACAAGCCAGAAATACAATAATACTGTCTCATATTTACCTATGTAGTTACATTTACAGTTGTTTTTTTTTCATATGGCTTTGAATTACTGTCTAATATCTTTTCATTTTAGCCTGAGGGACTTATTGTAGGGAAGGTTTCTTAGCCGCAAATTCTCTCAGCTTTTGTTTACCGGAGAATGCCTTAATTTCCTTTCATGACTGAAGGATAGTTTTTCCAGAAACAGAATCCTTTAATTAATATGTTTTTTCTTTCAACACTTGAAACATGTCTTTATACTGCTTTCTGGCACCCAAAGTCTGATGAGAAATTGTTAATCTTATTGAAGAACCCTTCTACATGAGAAGTTGCTTCTCTCCCTCAACTTTCAAGATTCTCTGTTTGTCTTTTAACCATTTGGTTATAATGTGTCACAGTGTGGATCACTTTATGTTTATCCTGCTTGAAGTATTTTGAGTTTCTTGGATGTGTAGGTTTAATCTTTATAAAATTTAGAAAGTATTTGGCCATTAATTCTTCAGATACTCTTTCTGTTCCTTTCTCTCTTTCCTCTACATCTTGGATTCCCATTAAGCATATGTTGGTATGCTTGATAGTATCCCACATGTCTCTTGGGCTTTGTTCATTTTTCTTAATTATTTTTTCTTTCTGTTCCTCAGACTGTATAGTTTCAATTGACCTACCTTCAAGTTCATTGACGTTTTCTTCTGCTTACTCAAATCTGTTGTTGAAACCATTTAGTGATTTCTTTTTATTGCAGTTATTGTACTTTTCAGTCTCAGAATTTCTATTTAATTCTGTGTTATAATTTCTCTATCTTTATTATTATTCTCTTTTTATTGAGGAAACATTCTTACAGTTTCCTTCAGTTCTTTGTCCAAGGTTTTCTTTAGCTCTGTGAGCATGCTTGCAACCATTGATTTAAACTCTTTTCCTAGTAACTACAGTATCTCTGCTTTGACAGAGTCAATTTCTAAATTCTTTTTTGTTCTGTGAATGGGTCATACTTTCTTGTTTTGTCTGCCTTGTAAATTTTTGTTGAAAACTGGACATTTTGGATATTATAATGTGGTCACTCTGAATATCAGATTCTTCCTGTCCTTAGGGTTATTGTTCTTCCTTGCTGTGGGTTGTAGTTGTTTGTTTGTTTAGTGATTTTTCAAAACTATTTTTTCAAGACTGTATTCGTTTTATGTGTGGTCTCTGCAGTCTCAGTTTCTTTAGCTTATAATCAGCTAGTGGTTTGACAGAGATATCTTTAAATGCATGGAGCCAAAAAACACAGAAAAGGAGAAAAGAAGAAAAGAAAATACACTACCTAGCATTGCAGATTGAATCTGTGTTGGGGCAGTGTTTCAAAGCTTAGTCAGGTCCTTTCCAACACTGCCTTAACCTTCACTTCCTGCAGACACTGAGCCTAAAGACCTGCTGGAGGTAGAAGTTTAGGGTTTTCTCAGGTCTTTTCTGAGCATATATCCTTCCCTGGGCATGTACCTGTCTTTCTAGATTCCCCCTTATATGCAGGTGCTTCTTAAAGTTCCTTTTCTCCAAAATAACTCTCTCTCCAGCTTTTACCTCCCAAGCTTGGGCTAGCTTATTGTTTGCCCCAACTGTCATCTTTTGCCACTGGAAGCAACAGCTTGTTCATTTTCCTTTCAGTGTTTTTGAGGAATGCTCTATGCTTAGGTACTTTTCTGCCCTGACAGAGTTTCAAGTTAGAAGAAACAAATACAAATGTCCTGTTTCTGTCCTTCAGGGTAACCCCAGGCAGGTCAAAACAGAGAAAATGCAATTCTTTGGGATCAAGGTTTGCTAGGCTACCAGCAGAGCCAGGTAACCATGCCAAGAACATGGGCTCTCTTCTCCAAAATTACCTTCATGCAAGGTGGTGAGGCAAGGCTAGCTTAAAATGCGACGAAGCTCTCCTATAATATTTAAGTCACCTTTTTCTTGATTGAGCATTCACTTGGTTGTTGTAGATCCTTGACTATTTCCCAGAGTTCTGAGAAGTTGATTCTCACAGTTTTTATTCATTTCCTTTGGTATTTCTGTGGAAGGACAAGCCCTTGGAATTCTGTACTCTGCCATTATTGCTGATGTCACACTTACCAAGTTCTTTTAAAATGTTTAAAAAAATAATTTTAGCTTTATAGAAAAGCTGCAAAGCTAATGCAAAGAATTCTCATATACTCTTCATCCAGTTTCTCTTAATGTTAACATCTTACATTACCATGATACATTTGTCAAAACTAAGAAATTAGCATTGATATGTTACTATTAATTAAATGATACATATTTTTGGGTTTCACTACTTTTGTCCTACTGCCTTTTTTTTAAAAGGCTTTTTTTTAGAGAAGCTTTACGTTTACAACAAAATTGAGAGGAAGGTATGGAAATTTCCCATATATCCCTGCCCTTACCCATGCATGGCCTCCTCCATTATTGACATCATTCACCAGAACTACTGTCCTTTTTTTATCCCAGGATTCCATCCAGGATACCAAATTAGATGTAGTCATCATATCGCCTGTGCTTCTCTTGATTGTCACAGTGTTGCAGACTTTTTTCTTGTTTTTGATGACTTTGACAGTTTTGAGGAATACTGGTCAGCCATTTTATATAATGTCCTCAATTTAATGTTTTTCCCATAATAAGAATGAGGTTATGTATTTGGGGAATAATACCACAGAAGTGAATTGGCCTCCTCATCATACCATAGAAGAGGGTATATGATATCCCTGTGACATCAGTGGTAACATTAACGTTTATTTATTGTTTAAAGTGATGTTTGACAGGCTTCTCTTTTCTATGGAAGCAAATCACAAAATGAACCCCACTCTCAAGAAGGCAGCTAATCTCCACCTCTTTGAGGTAAATGTATCTGCATGTATTATTTGGAATTCTTCTGTAAGGAAGATTTGTGTCCTCTCATTTATTTATTTATTTACTTATGCAATCATTTATTCATGAAGTCATGCATACTTATGTTATATTTTGAGTTACAACCAATTATTTGTTACTTAATTAGTTGCTTGATTTGTTTCAGCTTTGGCCATGCCCCTATCCATTTGGTTTTTGAGCACGTCCATACTTCCTGGCACTTAATATCTTTGAAAAGGAGAGTTTCACATATTGTTTTGTATTTTAGAAACAAATCTCCGTTGGCAATTTAAAAGATAACTTGGAGAAACAGTATATTTTAAGAGATTTATGGGTAGGAGGATAATCTGGACAATGAGGAATCCTAAAATGTGTCACACACACACATGATTGAAGGAGTTTGTTGAATATCAGTAATGCTACATAGATTTTAGTCAGAGATTTGCCATTAATATATGTTGTGACTTCTGTGAAGTTACCTCCTCTCTCTGGATGTCAACTTGCTCATTGATAAAATACAGCAGTCAGCTAAAACTATCTTCTCAAAATTTCTACCAATGGGCCCATAACAGGTAAAGAAAATAGCTATGATTTCTCTGTAGATCAGAGTGTATGGCAGAAACTCTCTTCAAATATGACATTTCTTTGAAATTTCTTATTTGACAAATTCGTGTGAATCTTCTATTCCAGTTCATCATGTAACTGTATTTTAATATAAAAAATATTTCCTTACAGTAATTTTTGAATAGACGTTACAGAACAACATGGCATTATTTCTCTTATGGCTTTCTTTGGGCCCTGGCACATACCCTGGAAGCTGAGTACCCTAATTTGAAAATCAGAGAAGTCTTTCATTTTTGGAACTCTATGATTTTAAGAAATAGCTTCAAATATTTAAAGTTCTATCATGTAAAAGAGGCCAGGTTTGTCTTATATTTGTCCAGAGAACAAATCTAGGTAATACTAGGAAAGGAAATTGCAGAGGTAAATTATTGAATTGATATAAAAAAGTACATTCATTCAACAAAATTTTATTGAGTACATACCATGTTTCAGGCACTGTTAAGTGTTGGGAATCTAGCATTAAATTTACAATTTGCTCGAAAGACAAACATACTCCAAAAAAATAACAGATCTGAGCCATCTCATGAGATGGTAAGTGCTTTAGTTTTAGAATTATCCATCAGAGGTTGAATTATCATCCCTCAGGGATGCTGTAATAAAAAAAAATGAACCTCAGAGAATTACTTTTCATACTATGAACTTACTTAATTTTATGTGTGTGTGCACACCTCTGTGTGCATCTAAATATAGCAGTCAGAATCTAAATTTTATGAAGGCAAAGATACTTTCTTCAATCCACGTCTCTCCACAGAGTGATGGTCAAATGATGCTTGTTGCTTGTCATGTGGTCATAAACATGATCATTTAGAAAAGCATCAAGTCATAGAACATCATTAAGAAATCGCCACCATCCTTATATCAAGCTCGATTTTTGGAAATACTAAGACTATATTAGGATAACCTTTTATTTTTCTGTTGATATAATCTGTTTTAATATGGAAGAAATCACTTATAGCACCATAATTCAGCACCAAATACTATGTTAACCAGTTACAAAATTAGTTATTTGAAGATTAAGCAGTGTTCACTCAATGTCCAAGGTTCTAACATAGCTAAATTTATCACTCAGTGGCTGCATAGAGAATGGTTGGAGGAATGTTAAAGTTATTACAAAATAGTCATTTATGACTTTCTTATCATAACGATTTTTGCTGGAGCAAGATCATAATGAGGTTTACAAAGAAAATGGGAAAAGGAATGGTGATTTTAACGAGAAATATGAAAAATAATACAACATATTAAAAGTATCTAGTTTGGAACTCTTGCGAATTCTCTACAGTTTACCCTGCATGATTTTCTAGAACTTGAACAAAGATCCATCATAGTTGTGATATTCCAGTTAACTCAAGGGCCCTCCAGTGGGCAATTTAAGAATTTCCAAACCAACTTTGAAAGTAATTTTCAGTAAGCTATGAAAACAGAAACAAGAACAAAACATTGTCAAACTCAAAGTGGGATTACTTTGAACAGAAAAGAATTCTATACTTTAAGTGCAACTTTAGACAACAGCTTTTAACTACAAAGAGGAAAACTATTCCAGTGACCCTTTGGAAGTTTGCTGAAGCTCCACATAGTTTATTTCCAGGATAATGGTTCCCAAGTTGTACTTATTCAGGTCCAAAGGAGGGTCTGTAGAAGGGAAAATAAAAGCTGAATCTATATATTTTTATGGTGATAATTACGTATTATTTATGGAGGGCAGAACTTATTTTGTACTAGGAGATTTGATTTCACTGTACATAGTTGATTTGCCCATTCTCTTTCTGTTTTGAGGTAAATAGTCTATATATGTTGAGTGAGGGAGTCAGTGAAAGGAGAGCTCAATTATGAGTAAAACAGGAATGCAGAAGTGGATTTCCAGCAAAGGTGAGGGAATGATGATATACTAAAGCCAAGAATGCATTAAACAATTTTCCTTCTTAAGTTATTTGGCCTAAAATATCAAAACAAATACAAATAGAAAATGTCTACTATTTCTGATAAAAATGTAATTCTATAGGGGTCTACAAATGTGATTCCAAAATATCAGGTCGTTTCAGGCATATAATGGTTTTTCAAAGTAGTCAAGCGAGTTGTGTAACATTATGTAGATGTAGGGGAGGAAGACATTTCCTCTTCCCAAATGTGGGTTCGTCTGGCCGGAGAACGAATTAAATTCACACGAGACAGAATAGCAAGAGAAAATTAAACAAAGCTTTATGAGGAACCATGGCCCGGGCCTTTCTTCCTGAAGGAAGAAAGGGCACCGAAGAAGTGGGGTGCACATAGTGGTTATATACCCCCAAACAGGGTGTTTCACATGTGATTGAAATGTCCCTCCCACAATAGTCACAAGATTGCCCTGTCAGCACAGTGCTTGATGGACACAGCAGGTAGTGGTCTGCTATCTTGGCAGGCATAGCAGGAGGCAAGTCTATTGTCTGGAGCTGGGCGGTCACAGGTGAGCACAGCAATCAGTTCCTAGCCTAAGGAAAGATGCTTAATCCTTAAAGAAATGCCAACGTTGGGAGGGGGAGGGAAGTCAGTTACAGGACGTTACCAGACAAACACAATAAAATGCAGATTTAAGTCCCTGCCTTTGGTATTGATTAAGAGTTTCTAGAGAGAAGGTCATCTCCTTTCTTCTTCCTGGTACAGAGAGGGAGGCACCTTTTACAGATAGAGATTTACCTTACAAATGTAAACATGTCCTAACAAAGGGCAAGTTCCATTCCTCAGAGCCTCCTTCCCTGTCCCAGTTTATCAAAAGCAATCAGCCTCAAATAATCCTGATGCCAAAGAGACATATCTTGGGGTGGCCAATTTCAGGTCCCCACAGTGACAAAAGAAATGGTTAGTGCACTTATTTATTTTAGTCAGTGATCCTGGCATTGGATTGTGAGGTAGCTATCTCTGCCTGTACTTGTGTACTTCCTATACAGTCATGTGTCACTTAATGACGAGAAATGCATTGTTAGGTGATTTTGTCATTGTGTGAGCATCTTAGAGTTTACTTACACAAACCTAGATGGTACAGCCTACTACACAGCTTGGCTATATGCTATAGCCTATTGCTCTTAGGCTGCAAACCTGTAAAGCATGTTATTGTACTGAATACTGTAGGTAATTGTAACACAATGGTAAGTATTTGCGTTTCTAAATATATCTAAGCATAGAAAAGGTACAGTAAAAACATGGTATAAAAGAATGAAAAATGGTACACCTGAATAGGGAATTTACCATGAATAGAGCTGTAGGACTGGAAGTTGCTCTGGATGCATCAATGAGTGAGTGGCGAGTGGATGTGAAGTCCTAGGACGTTACTGTACACTGCTATAGATTTTATAAATACTGCGCACTTAGGCCACTCTAAATTCATGAAAAAATTTCTTTCATCAATAGTAAATTAACCACACTGTAATATTTCTACTTTATAAACCTTTTATTTTTTTTAACTTTTTGACTCTTTTGTACTAACACTTAGCTCAAAACACAAACACATTGTACAGCTATGCAAAAATATCTTCTTTGTTTGTATCTTTATTCTATAAGCTTCTTTCTATGTTCATTAATTTTTTTTTTACTTTTTAAGCTTTTTTGTTAAAAACTAAGACACAAAAACACACATAAGCCTACATCTACACAGGGTCAGGACCATCAATATCACTGTATTCCACCCCCATTTCTTATCCCACTGGAAGCTCTTCAGGGGCAATAACACACATGCAGCTGTCATAACCTGTGATAACAATGCCTTCTTCTGGAATGCCTCCTGAAGGACCTGCCTGAGGCTCTTCTTGAGGAGGTGCCACTCTTTTCAAAACTATGTCCATGGTGGTTTGCTTGGTTTGTTTCTTTTTTGCATCATAAATTTGCTTATAAGTGGATAATGCAACATGAACATTCTTCTCTACTAATGAAAACTTTTCAGTGTTGGGGTGCATGTTTCCAAACTTTTTAAGGAGCTTGTTGAGGTCTACAAAAGCTTCTGCTAAACTCTTCACTGTGAATTTTCTTGGGGGTTCTTCTTTTTCTCTTCCTGCAATTTCCTTTCCTCTGGCCTTTTCTTCTGCTACACATTCCTGTTCCAGTTCCAACTCCTCATTAGTCAATGCCTCAGGAACTACCTCTAGGAGCTCCTCAATATCATCCTCATGCACACCCATGTTGAGTTGTTTGCCACCTCAACCACAGCCTTGTTGATTTTTGCAACCTCCCCATCCTGGGCAAATTCTTCAAAGTCACAGATAAACGTCTTAAGTGTCTTCTTCCATATGCCATTCATACATCCTGGGCGATATCAGCCCAAGCCCAAGCCATGTTCTTGATGTAGTCCTGGATGCTGTAATCCTTCCAGAATTGCATTAGTGTCTTCCTCAGTTGTAGCAATAGCGTGGACAAAAGTCCTCAACAGGTAGTAGGCCTTAAAAGCTTCTCTAGCTCTTTGATCCATTGGTTGGATCAAAGAGATAGTATTTGGAAGGAGAAATATCCTTTTGATTTTGGGATGAAGATCACCAATAAAAGGATATCCAGGAGCATTATCAACAATAAGCAAAATCTTAAAAGCTGTGCTATTTTCCAAAGAGCACTTCTCCATTTCTCTGGCATAGCAATTTAGGATGGCATTTTAGAACAGGAGCTGGGTCATCCATGACTCCTTATTGCTCCTGTAGTGTACTAGCAATAGGCGCTTATTGATACGCTTGAACATTCTGGGGTTTTCACTGTGCCAAATCATAAAGGGTTTCAATTTGTAGCCTGCAACATTTTCCCCAAGCAAGACTGCTATCCTGTCGTTAAAAGCCTTCAAACCTTACATTGATTTGGCCTCCTTATGGGTGAAAGTTCTTTCAGGCATCCAGTTCCAGAATAGGGAGTTTTCATCCATATTGAATATTTGCTCTGGCAAGTAATTTTCCTCCACAATCGGTTTATCTGGAGTTTCCAAAATTCTTCAGCTGCCTTCACATCAGCACTTGCAGTCTCACCACTCACTTTCACATTACGCAATGAATAACAATTCTTGAATTGTTTAAACCACCCAGAACTGGCAGTAAATTCAACATTAAAGTCGCGTTCAGCCATTTCTTTCAACATGGCAAACAAACTTTTTGCTTAGGCTGCAATTGTCATGGTGCTGAGAGGGATACGCTCCTGTGCCTGGTCTTCAACCCAGCTCATTAGAAGTTTCTCTGTGTCTGACATAGGCCCTTCTCAAATTTTTGTTATTCTCATTGCCTTCAACGAAGCAGATCCTTTAACAGCTTCTGTCCCTTTGTTCTTGTTCTTTAAGATCGTAGCTATGGTGGAATGGACATGCCTGACTGGCAAGCAATAACCATCACTGACTTTTCCACCTTTGCAGTCCTTAATCACTTTCAACTTTGTTTCCTGGTCAATCACTCGATGTGGCCTCTTACTGGCAACATTAGCAGTGGATGTTGTACTCTTAGGGGTCATGATGAACAAAACTACATGAGATCAAATCAAGCAGAAGGGAAAATGATGTAATCAAGAGATGTAGTAAACCTGAGATGTATGAGGCTGCTGTCAGTGTAACATGGCATACTGTTTTACAGCAAACTTTCTAAGTAGAAAGAGTACACTCTGAAATAATGATAAAAAGTGTAGTATAGTAAATATATAAACCGGTAATATTATCATTTATTATTATCAAGCATATGTACTGTACGTAATTGTATGAGCTAAACTTTTATATGACTTGCAGTGCAGTAGGTTTGTTTACAGCAGCATCACCACAAACATGTGAGTAATGCATTGCGCTATGATGTTACAACAGCTATGGCATCACTAGATGATAGGAATTTTTCACCTCCATTATAATCTTATGGGACCACTGTCATATACGAGGTCTATCATTGACTGAAATGTTGTTATGTGGCGCATGATTGTAATTGGTCAGTTACCTGCTATATATGAGGCTTTATTAACACGATAGTACAATGTGGTGCCATAAGTATGTAAGCTACAGCTTGGAATCCTGAAACAATGATTAACGTTTCTTCATCCTTTGTCTGAAGTACCATAGTTGACCTGAAAATTTTTATACCTTCTTCCTTTTGCAACCAAATCACATATTATTTTTTGAATGTGTGAAATTTCCCTAATCTTTCTTTGCTAAACATGTAGATGTATCATAGTAAGTGATTTCATTACTTGGTATCTTGTTGAACATACTTCTTTTATTAACTTCAAATTACCTTTGCTAACTAATGAAGGAATAAAAGAACCTCACTGTATAAATATTTACAGTAATATCAGAGTTTTTAACCATCTTTTTATAGTATTAGATGTTTCAGGTTTCTGATTTAAAAACTTTGAAGCCATGAGATATTCAAATTTGAAATCTTCTATTCAGAGTTGATTTCAGAAGTCACAAACTCAAAACCCTAAAGCTACAGGAGTATGTAGTATGTAAATGAGTGAAACAGGCTATGCATAAGAATAGAGATTAGTGGAGACTGATAAACTGAAGGGCACATGTCCTGTTTAATGGTGGAACCTTCTACCCAGCCCCAGTCAATTTTTGTCATGTGGGGACGAGGACTCAGTGTTTCCAGATCTTTTTATTTTTCAAGAGAATTCTCTAATCTAGATTTTTATGTGAAATCTTTATTTTAAAATGCTAGCAAATAATACAAAAACATTTTATAACGTGTGGGTCAAGCAAACATTTGTGACAAGATTTGGTCCATCAGGTCATCATTTTGAAAGTCATCTCTAGACAAAATGGTTAGGTACACCAAGTTGATCTTTGGCAACTCTTGCCCCTTCTTTGCCTTGGAACACAATGTGGAAGTCAATGATTCTTGCAGGATGACAAGAATAGAAGAAAGCATGGGATTTATTTCTCTTTCTAACTAATTTTTGACTCTTGGTCTTTTAGGGTCTTTGTATCTACTTCTATAAAATGAGACCATTGGATTAAATATTTTCAAAGACTTTTTCAGCTCTAAAATTCTGTCATTCTCAACTTCTTCAAAATAAAAATATATCTATACTATTTTCCCTTTATCACACTATTTATAACTGGAAGGTAAAACTTTCCTCTGGTAAACTCATTCCTGATAATGTTTACCTTTCTCAAATAACACATTGCCTTAATTTAATGAAAAAACTTGATTCCTTTGGGATTGAAAGTTGTTTTGGGAATGTCTAGCACAGTGACAGTCTACTCAGGACATGTTTTTTGTTCAGATATTCTTGTAAGCATTTATTAGCATACATTAAAGTTTTGCTCTATTTCAAGAAATTTTGCAGGTTTGCAAGGAAAAAAGTCATATACAAGTAAAATGAGATTTTGACTAATTATCGTTAATTGTGAGACCTTGGTAATTGGGTCCTATGACTTGCAATTTTATCCCTCATCTGACTGTGAACATTAGGTTCTCAATAAATGTTTATTGAATTGATTTTCTGTGAGTCATCTCTAAATTAGACCATGCAAATTATTGAAGTTTCTATTCATTAGTCATATAGTTATTACCCACCTACTATGTGCCAATTGTGAGATACTGCAACTATATCTATCACAGTGGGAGCACAACCAATGTTAATCTATTTATTTTTAATGCTAATCTACTGATTTATATTTAGCCCTCTCTTTCCCTCACTGTAAAGAGGTATAGTTTCTTTTCACTCTAACATGAACAGTATTTCATTGCTATTGTCACTTTTTCTTTTCATTCCAGAGCACATACCCTTCCTAGAAGTAGACGTAATCAGCCTGTCTCCAACTTCCCTTACCTCACTTCCAGGTAGTCTAAGGAATGTATATGTAATCATATACAGTCCCTCATTTCTACTGAGTCCTATGATCCTTAATAAGTGTAGCAAACACAGGAAAATGTGTGTACTTAACACCTTTATGACCTTGACAAAACACTAAAGTACTGTGAAGGTCAGGCCTAGATTTTCAAGAAAGCAGAGATTAACTTTTTTCACCTGAATTTCCAAAGCTCTTTAACAATGACACTTATTTAGCATCCTAAGTCTCAGGACATGGCTGAGAAATCCTGACTGACTTGTAGCAACAGCTTTTTTTTGCCCTAGGTCTTCTTCACCTCCAGCCCCTTCCCAAGATAGTGGTGAGATTATGAAGCAATTAGAGCAACTCCTATATCTGGGACTTGACAGAGCACAGGCCTATGATGCATTTCCTTTTCTGTCCCCTTTGTGGAATCACACAACCACAGCTGACATTTCTTTAGGCATTTCTAAAAAGCAATGGCAGTTTATCAAGTGGCAATTCAAATCATAAAACTGTTAAAAACACTCAAAGGGAGAGAGAACAATGTTCAGAGGAAGTAAGATACGAGTTCATTGCTTCTATTCAAGTGATCCATTGATATAGTTATTTGTGGAGTATATGTACCAGTAAAAAGAAGGTTGCTGTTAGCATCAGTTTTGTGTGTGCCTATGTGTATTATATTAGAAAAGTATATATTTCAAGTCTGCTTTATTTACATACAAGCACCTTGCTCTTCTGTTTTTGTTATTAAGCTGCCATTTATTGAACACATTGAATACAAGGACCTGTACTAAGTACTTTAAACTTAACACCAATCCTTTGAGTTATTATTCTTCCCATTTTATAGAAGTGTGAACTGAGGTTTGGAGGAGGTGATTAACATGTTCATTGTACACCTAGTAAGAGGAAAAGCCAGTTTATATTTGTCTACATTTGACTCAAAGACCTGTGCTTTTTACCACTGCACAACACTGCCTCACTGTGGTAACGTTGAGCATAACAATTATAGCAAAAGTCAAATAGACTCGTCAAACTTAGAATTTAAAGATAATTTTCCTTGAATCTATCATTTTGCAATATGAATTATCACTCTTAATGGACCTGTTTTACATAGTAATATAAAGCTGTGTATCTGGAAAAACAACTTTATTTTTGCTGGAGAAATATTGATATGCTAAGCTTAGAAATTAAGACAAACATCTTTTGAAGATTTGAAGTTATTGAAACCTTTTGAGGGTGCTCTGTTGTGTCGTAATTAAGGCAGAATGAGAGGGAGGACCTAAGGTTCCCAAGAAGTGGAAAAAGTACCATTAGATAAAAAAGGTAAGATTAGTTGATGATAGCCACATTGCTGTCAAATATAAACGATATTAAAAATTAACATTTCGGAAAACAGAAAACCAGATCTACACCTTTTTTGCATAGAAGCAGAACTATTTCTATGCCTAGACAAAAGAGGAAGTTCTATATCTTAGTGTACTTGCTTTTAAGGGACTATATTAAAAATAGAGCTTTCTCATCTATTTGCCAAAGTGCCTGAAAAATGCCACTCTCCTCTGGGAGGCACAAAACTTGAAGTCTTGTGCATTCTTTATCATATTTGCAAGATTGGGTCAATCAGAGTCACTCATCTAGGAATAACTCAAGTAAGAGAAAGCGAACTCTCAAAGGGATTGAACACTATAAACTGAAAACAGTTGGAAAGAGAGGGCTGAACAAAATTCAACTCCTTCCTATCTGTGCTGTGATACAGGACAGTGCAGGGGCGGGGTGTAGCAGCTTTGCTTTTTTGACGGGAACATTGATTGATTGTGATAAATATGATGGACAGCACTTAAAGGTTTGGAACCAAGGGGTCCTTAGAGTGTAGGTTTGGCTCTCATGGCAATGCTATAAAGTCAATCAACTGAAATGCGTTTGTGAAGGGGTTGTTTTTGTCCCTATCGAGATATAAATATTAGAAAGAGGAGGAGGAAAGTTAACATTATCATTTCAGATTTTCTTGTTGAGGTGATGATAGTTATTAAAACCACACTTCTTGTTTATGTGTTTCTGATGGGAATCTGACAGGGCCAATCTGTCTTTTTTGGGACACATACTCTTCAGAGACATCAAAAGAAAGCTCAGTGAGATGTAAACACAATGAAGGGAGTCAGAGAGGGTCAGAAGGAGGAGCATGAAAAAAAGCTACACTGAGAGACAGCTTCCCCACCCTACATCCTTGGCTGTTCTTCCCAGTGCAAACCTTGATGTTTGGAAGATGGGATCAGGGCTTAGAAGATTAACTTCAAAGGTAATGCAAGGTTTTTTTTACATGTGGTGCAGGATGGAGGAATGGAATGGTGGCCACTTAAGCTCCAACAATATTTGTACACAGGTGTCCTAGGAGTGTGTGTGTCTTTTAAAACAAGGCATTATCAATTACTACAATAATTCAGCTATACTGAGAGTGTACTGCCAAATATCACTTTTAAGAATAGCATATAAAAGTGCAAGGCGTTTCTCTCTATTGCTCTTTTATAGTGGACACCATGCCAAAGCTTCTGAATTCTCCATTGCTTTAAGAGCACATAGCTCTGAAATAACATAGCTGTAGTGCAAAATGCACAATGTAAATATAGGATAAACCACTTTAATGTCATTTAGCCTGGAATAGCAAGAAATAGCTGTTCTTTGATATTTGCATATCCAATTCAGAAGATTCTGATCAATTCAACATTTTCTTAATAGGGGAATTGTATGAATATCAATAATTCAACAAATGCCAGGTTATGCCAGCCCTTAATGTAAAAATGTATATATGAATGTAAAGGCTTATGGAAGCAATTTCTTATTACTTATACTTTCTGGTGTAAAAAGAAAGACTGAGATATTTTTAAATGGAAATGCACAGTGAACAAGGTTCCATTTCTAATAGCTTTTCAGTTTTATTGAAAAACACACGCAGAAATAGGAAATTTCACATAGAAACAAGTAAGCGCATGGATTCTTTCTGCAAATATTTATCAGTTGCTGGTATGTATCCAGAAATATACTTGTCACTACAAAGAATGCATTAGAATATAGCCTGAGCTGAGACAAGTAGGTAGAGCAAGAAGAGGGCAGGGGAGTGACTATCCCAGTGGGTAACTCCCATTAACTGCCAAGGGAAGCAGCAGTGTGGTAGTGGAAAGAGCACTGCTTTGGCACTTAGGTGAGCTCCTGTGTGTTCTCGCTCTAGTTCTGAACTGGTGAACTGGTAACTTTGGGCAAAACCTTAGGCAAAGAATTTAGTTACTTTTAGAAGCTATAACTAGAAGAAGAAGGAAATCTATTTTCTAGAAGCATAGTCTCAAGGAAATTGAGTCCTAAAGGTCATCCTCTATAATCTCTATTTCAGTACAGAAATCCTTTCTATGACATTCCTCATACGTGGTCATTAGTTATTTGCTTAAACAATTGAGGAAAGGAACTTGCTATCTAAAGACAAACAAATCCATTTGTAAAAATGCTCTGATTTTTGGAAAACTGTCTTTTTATTAAGTGCAAACTTAAAACCTCTTAGGTTATTTCCTGCACTGTCACATTTTCAAGTGTGTGTGTGTGTGTGTGTGTGTGTGTGTATAAACAGAAATGAAAAACTTTATGTTAATCCTTGTCATTGATCACCTCAGCCTATCAAAGTCATTTTGAATCATAATTCTATTATGGAATATAGTAACTATGCAATTTAGTTGTACCTTATTGGTAAATTTAATAGGCTTCCCTTTATGTCATCATTGAAGTCACCTATAAAAACTTGACTGACATGGACAAGCACAGAGATACATGAGATACTACCAGAAAGACCATTCTCCTGGTTGCTCTGTGTTCTGGAGAAGAACCTGTGAGACTAAATGTCTGCCTCTATAGTTTGCAAAAATATGCCATGCATTTTATCTTTTGTAACTAATTGAACTAGGAACAGGCTCCATGGACAATGGTAATTATCTACAGCAGCATTCTCAACCCAGTAACTTGTGAGTTATATGTAGTTTGCTTAGCTCTCACATTACTAGGAAAAGAATTGATTGTCAACATGGTGGGTCCTTTATCATCAGGGAGACTGGCAGACTCTAAATTGGCCTTGTTGAAGAACTCTGTCCAAACGGGGCAATTTATATTCAATTTTGATTAACTAGCTTGATCTGAACATTTATCTTGAGGCATTTTCAGTGTGTGATATGGAGTGGGACGTAGGTAGAGTGAGGGACAAAGAACTGTACATAGTAGGAAGAAAAAGAGGGTAGATAGAGAGGAGAGATGTTGAATTATGAATGTGGTAAAGTTACCAGCATAGGCGGCAAGAGATGCCTCCTTTTCAGGGATTGGCAAGATGATACAGTATCACTAACACATTAGTTCATAAAAGCTACTTGTGTAATCTTAATGATGAGATATTTTTCCAGCTGTCCATAAGGCTAGGAAAATTAGTTGCAGAAGTGCTACAATATTGCCTGTGATTTTTTACTTTCCAATCTGTTTCAAATAAACACTTATCAACTGAGGTATCCTGATAACTTTGAACTTTACAACCTGAAAGGACCTAACTAATATACACTGCATTTTGTTGAATGGCATATGAATCGTCAAGAATAATGGAACTGCATATTTTATTAGGAAGTTTATACTCATTTTGTAATTCTCAAAACAGTCCTGAAGGATAGGGGTCATTCCTCCTTTTACAGTTGAAGAAACTAAGGCTCAGAAAAGTTAAGTAACTTGGTAAAAACAGATTACAAAAAATTAAGTGATAAAAGTGAGACCTGAACCCAGGCCATTGACCACAAAGTCTACACATTTGTGATCTGTGTGTGTGTGTGCTTGTGTACAATCACTGTTTATAATTGCAGACAACACTCATTGTTGAAAAATGGAAGTACATAAAATTATCTAGAACAGAAAAAAATCATCCATGATTCCAATATTCATATTGCCTCTTTCTTACAACTTTTACAAGCTTATTGATTGCATTATAATTTTATTTTATTTGTGCTTTTTTGTATTAAAAATGTTTCCATTTCAATGAAATCTACCCTTTTTCAATATATTTAGCTCGTTAAAGTTTAGGAAATCCTTCCTCATGCAGAATTCATACAAAGATTGACCTTTACTTTTTAAAAATATGTTTATAGCTTTATTTAAAATATTTAAAATTTTAATCCAAATGTAATTTAATTTGTTACACATTTTTAGGCTAGCCTCTAAATTGGTTTTTGCAAAATTAATTTTTCCACCATTTTTCTTTTCATCTTTTAGTGATGCTTCCTTGAATCTTTACAATTGCCACTAAGCAATATTACCTTTCACTGAGAATTGATTTTTATTGAGCATCTTCTATGTGCCAGAAAAAAATGCTAGCTACTTTAATAGATTATTTAATCAGCACAGCAACCTTTAAGACAAGCATTATTGTCACCAATGTACAGATAAGGAAACTGAAGACAAGAGGAGTTAATTAACACCCAAGAGTCACATAGCTAGTAAGCTCCATTTCCAATATTCATATTTTTATTTTCCAATGCTCAAATGCTTTATACTATTCTATGCTTTCATTCCAATTAGTATCATAAAAAAACTTTGGTAAACACTGGTGGAACAAAACTTTACTCTTTCCAATAGTTTTTCTTGGTAGGTCAATGATATGATGACATCAATAACCTTATCATCATCATCTTCTTCATCTTCATCGAAAATAAGAAATTAAGTTAGCTTTGTGAAAACCAGTGATCCCAGGATGGGTTGTAGTAATTACAGCTTTACTAAATAGTGATAGTGATACAATCTGTAGTATTTGGAGCATGATTAAGACTCAGCTAATAGTTGTTGGATCAGCAGATATGAAATGTCTCAATACTGTTTGAACATAAGGGTATAGAGGAGGATGATTGTTTTGTTTTATTTGTTTTAGCAGGTAAAAAAGGAAATTTTTCCATACTCATACTTGATGTTCTGAAAATCAAACCATCTTCAGTAGTGCTCCCAATAGAGTGTTTTTTGTCACTGCCACAATTTTGATTCACAGCCTCAGGAGTTCCCTAGGTGAAATCTGAAACTGGCTCCCATACACAGAAGGCAAGGAGAGACCAAAGGAAGAGGCAGCCCACTCCGGATTGATAGGTGGCGGTTTTAATAAGCAAGGGAACTTACACATGAGGCTTGTCTTGGATGGCCACAAGACAAGCTGATTGCCAACTACCTGCTGGAATCTTAAAAGTTTATATAAAGGCCTTAACTGAGTTCAGTCAAGTTTACAGTCCAGATGGTCTCAATACCACCTTACTCTCTCAAGGCTGCATCCTTGAAGCCGCTCCTAGTGCAGGAACAGTAGGTGGAACGTACATTGCAAGAACAGGGGAGGGAATAAGAATCCTCTGATTGCCTTGGTCCAGCTCACATTCCAGCTTGTGGGTCAACCAGTGGTCACATCCTCTCAATGACCTCCTCCAACGCACAACCCTTTCCCAGCAAGAAGAAAAACAAAGGGATATTTTCTCTTCTCCTTTTGTAAGTCTGTAGTAAATTTTAGCTAATTGTCTCATGCTAAGTTAAACAAATCTTATCAGGCTATATTGCTAAAAGAGTCGATGGAAAACTAGAGAGAAATAAAAAGCACTGGATAAACGATGTCTTCAAACTAATTTGTTTATTTTATGACTAGAAAAATAAAATATTTCATAAAAATTCAATAAAAATCACATTTTGACTAAGAGCAAATACTTCTTTGACCAAAAAGTCAATCAATGTATAGTCAAACTTTCATTAAAGGTAGAGTCAATAGATATACACTTAAGAGATGGCTTAAAAAACTCATACTGAAATGAACATAAGGCAGATAAAATAAACCGTACAGAACTGTAACAGAGCTAATTGGAATAACTATTCCACATGCTCTCTACCTGTTGTCCCTTATAGGGCTTTTCTACTCTATAGATCAGAGCAGTCAAAAGGTTGGTGGCCTGCTAACCAGGGAGATTCCCCTAACGAAATCTGTCCATGAATACCTAATATATATTGCAAGAGGGAAGGTTGAAGAGATGGAACATCCCGAATTTCTGAAGGCATTTCATGTTAGATTCCAATCCAATTTTGGCCAATATAATCGTTTTCATATTAATTTAGATGTCTTGAAAATAGTAACTAAGTATTGAGAAATGCATTAATTAAAGTATAGGCAATGCGACATCTTTAATCATCTAAATTAGTAGGTAAGCTTTGAGTTTGTTTCCTCCATTCCATTTCTTAAGAATGAAGCTCTAAAATTGTCCCAAGCATCATTACTTGTTCAAATATTCAGTAAGTAAGTGCCATGTTAAGTCTTGGGGAACAAAGTGATATAAAATGTGGTAAACCTGGAGGACATTATGCTAAGTTAAATAAGTCAGTCACAGAAGGACAAATACTGCATGATATCACTTACATGAGGTACCTAAGACAGTCAAACTCATAGAAGCATAGAATAGAATGGTGGTTGCCAGGGGCCAGGGGGAGGGGGAAATGGGGAGATGCTGTTCAATTGATATAAAGTTTCAGTTATGCAAGATGAATTCGTTCTAGAGATTTGCTCTATAGCATAATGCCTATAGTCAACAATACTGTATTTATGCACTTAAAATTTGTTGAAAGGGGAAATCTCATGTTAAGTGTTCTTACCATGATAAAAAGGGATACAAAGAAACTCTGAAGTGATGAATATGTCTGTTACCTTGATTGCGGCGATGGCTTCATGGATGTATACATATGTCCAAACAGTATGCTGTGTTATGCCAGCAGCAGCCTTATGCATCTCGTATTTACCATGTCTCTTGATTGCATTATTTTCTCTTGTGCTTGATTTAATCTCATGTTGCTTTGTTCATCATGGCCCCTAAGCATACAAAATCCACTGCTAATGTTGCCAGTAAGAGGACATGTCGAGTGATTGACCTAGAAATGAAATTAAAAGTGATTAAGGACTATGAAGGTGGAAAGTCAGTGATGGTAATTGCTCTCCAGTCAGGCATGTCTCATTCCATCATAGCTACAATCTTGAAGAACAAGAGCAAAGTGACAGAAGCTGTTAAAGGATCTGCTTCATTGAAGGCAATGAGACTAACAAAAATTTGAGAAGGGCCTATGTCAGACACAGAGAAACTTCTAATGACCTGGATAGAAGACTAGACATCGAAGCATATCTCTCTCAGCACCATGATAATAGCAGCCAAAGCAAAAAGATTGTTTATGATATTGAAAGAAAAGACTGGACCCAATTACGATGTTGAATTTACTGCTACCTCTGGTTGGTTTAAATGAGTCAAGAATTGTTATTCATTACATAATGTGAAAGTGACTGGAGAGTCTGCAAGTGCTGATGTGAAGGCAGCTGAAGAATTTTGGAAACTCTAGATAAGCTGATTGTGGAGGAATATTACTTGGCAAAGCAAATATTCAATATGGACGAAACCTACTTATTCTGGAAACGAATCCTTGAAAGAAATTTCATCCATATGAAGGCCAAGTCAAAGTCAGGTTTCAAGACTTTCAAGGAAAGGATAAGAAGTTTTGCCTGGGGACAATTTTGCAGGCTAAAACTGGAAATCCTTTGTGATCTGGCACAGTGAGAACCCTAGAGTGTTAAAGCATATCAGTAAGTGCACACTGCCAGTGTACTACAAGAGCAATAAGAAGTCATGGATGACCCAGCTCCTCTTCCAAGATGCCCTCCTAAATTACTATGCCACAGAAATGGAGAAGTACTGTTTGCAGAATAACACACCTTTCAAGATTTTGCTTATTGTTGATAATGCTCTTGGATATCCTCCTTTTATTGGTGATGGTCATCCCTATATCAAAATGATGCTTCTCCCTCCAAACACAACCTCTTTGATCCAACCAATGGAGCAAGGAGTTATAGCAGTTTTTAAGGCCTACTACCTGAGCAGGACTTTTGCCCAGGCTATTTCTACAAGTGAAGAAGACACTGATGCAATTTTGGAAGGATTACAGCATCCAGGACTACATCAAGAACATGGCTTGGGCTTGCGCTGGTATCACCAAGGATGTATGAATGGCATCTGGAAGAAGACACTTAAGAAGTTCATCCACGACTTTGAAGAATTTGCCCAGGATGGAGAGGTTGCAAAAATCAACAAGGCTGTGGTTGAGATGGCAAACAACTCAACATGGGTGTGGATGACGATGACATTAAGGAGCTCCTAGAGGTGTTTCCTGAGGCATTGACTAATGAGAAGTTGTTGGAGCTAGAACAGGAACAGACAGCTGAAGAAGAGGCCAGAGAAAAGGAAACTGCAGGAGAAGAAAAAGAAGAACCCCCAAGAAAATTCACAGTGAAGAGTTTAGCAGAAGCTTTTGCAGACCTCAACAAGCTTTTAAAAAATTTTCCAAACATGGGCCCCAAGACCAAAAGGTTTAATTAATAGAGAGGCCTGTTCATGGTGCATTATCTGCTTACAAGCAAATCTATGATGAAAAAAAGAAACAAACCAAGCAAACCACCATGGACATATTTCTGAAAAGACTGGCATCTCCTCAAGAAGAGCCTCAGGCAAGTCCTTCAGGAGGCATTCCAGAAGAAGGCACCGTTATCATAGGAGATGACAGTTCCACGAACGTTATTGCCCCTGAAGAACTTCCAGTGGGACAAGATGTGGAGGTGGAAGACAGTGATATTGATGGTCCTGACCTGGAGTAGGCCTACGCTAATGTGTGTTTGTGTTTTAGTTTTTAACAAAAAAGTTTAAGAAGTAAAAATAAAAATTAAATATAGAAGGAAGTTTATAGAATAAAGATATAAAGAGAGAAAATATTTTTGTATAGCTGTACAATGTGTTTGTATTTTAAGCTAAGTGCTATTTCAAAAGAATTAAAAAGTTAAAAAAATTTAAAAGTTTATAAAGTTACAGTAAGGTTAATTTATTATTCAAGAAAGAAGTTTTTCGTGAATTTAGTGTAGCCTAAGTGTACAGTGTTTATAAAGTCTACAACAGCGTACGGTAATGCCCCAGGCCTTCATATTCACTCACCACTCACTCCCTAACTCAGGCAGAGCAACTTCTAGTACTACAAGCTCCATTTACAGTAAGTGCCCTATACAGGTATACCATTTTTTATCTTTTACACCATACTTTTACTATATGTTTTCTATTTTTAGATATGTTTAGCTACACAAATACCAGTGTGTTACAATTGCCCACAGTATTCAGTACAATAACATGTTGTACAGTTTGTAGCCTAGGAGCAGTAGGCTATACCATCTAGATTTTTGTAAGTACACTCTATGACGTTCACATAATGACAAAATTGCTCAACAATACATTTCTCAGAATGTATCCCCGTCATTAAGTGATGCATAACTGTGTATGTAAATGTGTGATTCCTGGGACATAAGGTACCTCAGTGTCTAAATTTTGAGGAACTATCAGATTGTTTTCCAAGTGGTAGTACCATTGTGCATTCTCACCAATCATGTGAGGATTTAAATTTCTCCACATCCTCATCAACACTTGTTATTGTCAGTCTTTTTATTATAGCTATGCCAGTGGGTATGAAGTGGTACCTCTTTGTGGTTTTGATTTGCATTTTCCTGATGGTTTATGGTGTTGGCTACCTTTTCATAGGCTTATTGGCCATTTGTATATCTTTGGAGAAATTCCTATTCAAATCCTTTACTCATTTATAAAAATACTGAATCATTGTTTATTTACTTGAAATGTCACCTTTTTAATATACTATTTTTAGAACAGTTTTATGTTCACACAAAATTGAGGGGAGAGTACAGAGAGTTCCTATATAATTCCTGTCACCACACATGCACAGCCTCCATCTCTATCAACATCCTATCCCAGAGTGGAGCATTGATTAAAATCAACGAACTTACATTGACACATCATTATCACCCAAAGTCCACATTAAAGTGCATTAGGGTGCACTCTTGGTGTTCTTCACCAAGAGTGAAGAAACCCACACATTCTATCTGTTTGGACAAATGTATAATGACATGTATCCACCATTATAATATCATAGAGAATGGTATCACTGCTTTAAATATCCTTAGTATTCCACCTATTCATCCCTTTTTCCTCTAAACCCCCAGCAACCTCTGAATTCATCACCATAATTTTGCCTTTTCCAGAATGTCATACAGTTGGAATCATACAGTATGTAGCTGAAGGAAACTAGAATATGTTACCTAAAAATATGCCTCTTTGACATAAAAGTTATTTTGTGCTGAAGGCAATTAGGAAACAAAAAAGCTCCCCCATTTCTGCCTAAAGGCAGAATTTAAAATCTTCACGGGAGACAAAATCTTTTCAACCCAGACAGTACCAGAGGAGTCTGCAAGTAAATGTTACTCCATTAGTTTCTTTCCATATATTTACTTCCCACAGTTTGCCACCCTTAGAGGCCTAAAACTGCTTTCCTTTATCCTGTCATTTGTCAACAAATTTATCAGGTTTTTTGGTTGAAGATACTATATGAGTTGGAATTCTAAGCAGTCATCTTGAATTACTTTTGGTTTAGGTTTTTCTCTCATGATGTGCACTGCAGGGTGTTAAAACTGTTTTTCTCTTGTTAATCTATCTTTTATTACAGGTGTCTCAGCTAAGAACCCACAAGAGTAGAGGACAAATTATTTTTCCTTCCCTACGTAGATTTTTCAAATTGGCTTCTTTCACTAAGTGATATTCATTTAAGGTTGCTCTATATCTTTTCACAGCTTAATATCTCATTTATTTTTAGTGCTGAGTAATATTCCACTGTCTGGATGTACCCGAGTTTATTAATCCATTCATCAACTGAAGGACGTCTCAATTATCTTCAAGTTTTAGCAATTGTGAGCAAAGTTGTTATAAACATCCATGTGCAGGTTTATGCATGGACATATGTTTTCAACTCCTTTGGGTAAATACCAAGAAGCACTATTGTTGGATTATATGGTAAGAGTAGGTTTAATTTTGTAAGAAACCGCCAAATTTTCTTCCCAAGTAGCTATACTATTTTGCATTTCCTCCAGCAATGAATGAGAGTTCCTGTTGCTCCACATCCTTGCCAGCATTTGGTGTTGGTCAGTGTTCTGGATTTGGTCCATTTTAATAGGTGTGTGGTGCTATCTTGTTGTTTTAATTTGCATTTTCCTGATGACAGATGATGTGGAGCATCTTTTCATATGTTATTTTCTATCTATATATCTTCTTTGGTGAGATGTCTGTTAAGGTCTTTGGCCCATTTCTTAACTGGGCTGTTTGTTTTCTTATTATTGAGTTTTGGGGGTTCTTTGTATATTTTCAAAAATAGTCTTTTATCAAATGTGTTTTTGGCAAATATTTTCTCCAAGTCTGTAGCTTCTCTTCTCATCCTCTTGACATTGACTTTTGCAGAGCAGAAATTTTTAAATTTAGTGAAATCCATTTTATCAATTATTTCTTTCATGGATTGTGCCTTTGGTGTTTTATCTGAAAAGTCATAGCCACACCCATGATCTTCTCAGTTTTCTCCTATGTTATCTTCTAGCAGTTTTATAGTTTTGAGTTTAACATTTTTGTCAGTGATCCACTTTCATTTAATTTTTGTGAAGTATGTGAGGTCTGTATCTAGATTCATTTTTTTGCATGTGGATGCCCAGTTGTTCCAGCACCATTTGTTCAGAAAACTGTTTCCTCCATTGTATTGCCTTTGCTCTTTTTTTGAAGATCAGTTGACTTTATTTATGTGAGTTTATTTTTGGGCTCTCTCTTCTGTTTCATTCATCTATTTGTCTAGTCTTTCACCAATATAACACTGTCTCAATTGTTGTTGTTTTCAGTGCTATTGAGTCAATTCAGACTCCTAACAACCCTGTGTACAGTCTAGCATAACCTTGCTTGGTCTTTTTTGCATCATCCTCTCACCTTCTGGTGCTATGTCAGATGATGCTCCACTGTTATTCATGGAGTTTCCATGGAAATTTTTTCAGAAGTGGTTGACCAGGTCTTTATTCCTAGTTTATCTTAGTCTGGAAGCTCTGCTGAAACCTGTCCACCATCAGTGACCCTGCTGGTATTGAAATGTCAGTGGTATGCTTTGAGCATCACAGCAACACACAGCCACCACAGTGGGACAACTGACAGAAGGGTGATGTGGTTCCCTTACTGGGAAAAGAACCTGGGCCAATGCAGTGAGCATACCAAATCTTAACCATTAGACTACCAGGGCTGGCTTGTCTTGATTACTGTAGCTTTATAGTAAACCTCAAAGTTGGATAGCCTTAGTTCTCCAACTTTGTTCTTCTCCTTCAATATTATGTTGGCTATTTTGGGACTTTTGCCTCTCCGTATCAACTTTAGAAGCAATTTATCAATATTCACAAACTAACTTCCAGGGATTTTGATTGGGAATACATTGAATCTGTACATCAAGTTGGGAAGAATTGACTGTTAAGAATATTGTCTTCCTAACCATGAATGTGGAATATCTCACCATTTTTTAGTTCCTCTTTTACTTAATTTGTCAGTTTTGAGGTTTACTTCATATAGATCTTGTACATAGTTTGTTAGAGTTAGTACCTTAGTATTGCATTTTTTGGAGTGCTAACATATATGGCATTGTGTCTTTAATTTCACTTTCTCATTGTTGGTATATAGAAAAATGATTGAGTTTTATATATTATACTTGTATTCTGCAACCTTGCTATAATCACTTATTACTCTCAAGAGGAGTTTTTTCTGTCAATTATTTTGAATTTTCTACATAGACAATCACATCATCTGTGAACAAAGATAGTTTATTTCTTCCTTCCTAAGCTGTATACATTTGATTTTGTTTCTTGGTTTTTTTTTTTTTTTTTTTTGCATTAGCTGAGACTTCTATTATGATGCTGAAAAGGAGTAGTGAGATGGTTCATGCTTGTTGGAAAGCTCCTAGTTTCTTACCATTAAATATGATGTAATCTATAGGTTTTTTTGTAGATATTCATTATCGAGTTGAAGAAGTTTTCCTCTATTCTTAGTTTTTTGAGAGTTTTTTTTATGGTAATGAGTGTTGGATATTGTCAAATGCTTTTTCTGCACCTACTGATATGATCAACTGATTTTTCTTTTGTAGCCTATTCGTGTGATGGATTACGTTAATTGATTTTTGAATGTTAAAACAGGCTTGCGTACCTGGGAGAAATCCTACTTGGTCACGGTGTATAATTCCTTTTATACATTGTTGGATTTGGTTTGCTAATATTTTGTTGAGGATTTGTACATCTATGTTCATGAGAGATTTTGGTCTGTAGTTTTCTTATAATATCGTTGTCCGGTTTTGATATTACGGTAATGCTGGCTTTATAGAATGGGTTAGGAAGTATTCCCTCTGCTTCTATCCTTTGAAAGAGATTTTAGAGAACTACTATAAATCCTTCCTTAAATGTTTGGTAGAATTAACCAGTGAACCCATCTGGTCCTGGTCCTTTCTGTTTTGGAAAGTTGTTAATTATTGATTCAATTTCTTTAATAGATATTGATCTATTCAGATTGTCTATTTCTTCTTGTGTGACTTTTTGCAAATTGTATCTTTCAATGAATTTTTCCATTTCATGCTGGTTGTCAAATTTATGTGCATAGAGTTGTTCAGAGTGTCTCTTTATTATATTTTTGTTACTACTGATTTCTAGTTTTATATGTGGCTTTGAAGAAGTTTATTTCTCTTTTCTTCAGTTTCTTCACTTATGCAATGGAAATGATAATTCTAATCTTGCAAGGCTGCTGTGAGGATTAGCAATGGGGAACCTAAAATGACTGGCACATAGTAGGTTTCAATGAATTATAATTGCTGTTGTATTATGTTCTGGGAGCATTTTATTGTTTTCTCATAGAATATTTTCCTGTTATTTTTTCTAAGAGTATTTGAGGAAAATAATCTCACATGTTTAAAAAGCTTTTTTTTAAATGTTGACAGAAGATGTCAGAAATAGATGGCTCCTCATAATTTTATTTCAAGCTTCTTGAGGCTCTGAAGTTTTCTAATTTTTCCAATTAAAGTTCAAAGGTTGGTACATCACCAGGATAAAATTTTGTGTAAGAATCTGGTACTAATCATATCAGTAATCCATAGGAATCCTTATCAAAATTCTTTGATTGTACTTTCTTTTTTTGAGGAAGAGTATCCTTGAGCTAACTTCCGCCGCCAATCCTTCCCTTTTTACTGAGGGAGATTGGCCCTGAGCTAACATCCATGCCCTTCATCCTCTACTTTATGTGTGAGACACCTGCCACAGCATGGCTTGACAAGCCGTGCATAGGTCTGCACCTGAGATCTGAACCTGGGAGCCTCAGGCTGCTGAAATGGAGTACGCAAACATAATTGCTATGCCATTGGACCAGCCACTATGATTGTACTTTTTTGAATGACATATCAAATGTTTTTTAGAAATACTGATTTTAATAAAAATATTATTGATGGTCTATTAAAATAAATTTTATATAAATGTCAAAAGCAGAACTCATTAATTTTTTCAGTTTCTTTTAATGTTTCATCTTCATTATTATTATTTCATAAATAATTTATGCTCATCCTGAATGTTTGGAAAAAATAGAAAAAGAACACAGAGGAAAAAATACTCATAATATCTCAAGCAGAGGGATCCACCAAAAATATTTTGTACTGGGGGCTGGCCCGGTGGCGAAGCGGTTAAGTTCGCACGTTCCTCTTCGGCAGCCCGGGGGTTCCCCGGTTCGGATCCCGGGTGCGGACGTGGCACCGCTTGGCAAACTATGCTGTGGTAGACGTCCCACATATAAAGTAGAGGAAGATGGGCATTGATGTTAGCTCAGGGCCAGTCTTCCTCAGCAAAAAAGGGAGGATTGGCAGCAGTTAGCTCAGGGCTAATCTTCCTCAAACAAAAAAATGTTTTGTACTGTGTGACGGTAAGAGTATGCTAGATTATCTTATAATAATAAACAAGTTGCAAACATAAGTGGTTTAAAACAGCAATGCTCATTTCCTGCTCATGCTAAATGTAAAACAAAGATCAGCAGGGAGCCTATGCCTGGAGTACTCACTCAGGGACATAGACTGATAGAGCCTCACCAATTTTTAGAACACTAAATTCTCCACAAGATACTTCAAAGTTTATGATGACAGGGAAAGTAAGCATAGAAAATCATGCACTGGCTGCTAAATATTTCTGCCTAGAAAAAGTAAATGTCATTCCTGTCCATTCCATTGGCAAAACAAGTTATATGGTCAAGTCTTACTTCAAGGGGATAGAGAGACGTAGTCTTTCCTTGTGCCTAGAAGGAGAAAAGTACTGAAAATATTGGTAGTCATTTACAATGTCTAAAATAGGCTATATATTTCCAGTTTTTTTGTTGTGTGTTTATGTAAGCACCCATTGATGCAAGTGGTGTCTTACTGTAAGAACTGATTTCTGCCAATCTTTGTTTAACAAGACATAGTAAACTTTTTCCCATATCAGTAAATATTCTTCAACTTTATTTATGTGTTATAGGTCATAGATGTACTCAAATTTCTTTTTTAAAATCCAAAACTGTGGAGCATTTAACATATTTTCAGTTTTGTGTGTGCTATATAATGCCATTGCAAAAATCCTTGTTTATAAATATTTGTTCACATTGCTTTTTTTTTCAGGATAAATTCTAAAATGTACAATAAATTAGATCAAAGGGTATGAGTATTATAATAGCCATTGAGGATCTCATTTCATTCCAACTGTGCATTCTTCACCTTTGTATCCCGAGTCATGGTCTACACTACAGAAGAAATCCAGAAAAAATATTTAATGTCTATCATTTTATCATTTTTCCTAATTTTCCATTGAAATCTGTGGATACATTCATACATCTTACAATTGAATAAATTATAATTACTGCCTACTGAAAATGGCAAATGCACCAAAGATTTACAATAAAGTTGTCTTTTTTGGTGATTTCCACAATAGGAAATCTCCCTAATTAAGGAATCTAAAAATGTAACCTTGACAGTAGTTCTCTTCTGTGCTGTTTTTGTAAAGATCTTGTAATATTTTGAATCAAACCTTGCCTATTTTCCTCCATGTGTCTCTACTCCATGCCTCTATAAGAATAGACAATTTGAAAAACAACAGCAGATATATTAAATTAGGATTTTGTATTAAAGCAACACAATGGAAATGGAACTGTGAGCATATGGCCTTTCCTGCCTGTGATGCCAGGTAATAGCAACGTATTTTGCTTTACGGTCAGTTTGGGGATGTAAACTATGACAAACATAGTTGTCCTGTTTTGAATTTTTAAAAGTTGCCAATTAATCAAACGTTGTGACCAAATTTAATGAATCGTGTAAAAAAAAAACCCATATACAATCTAGAACTGTGAATCTCTTGACATGTGTTTTAGTTTCCCTGTTGAGGACCTACGAATAGTACATTTAAACCTAGTAAATTATAACAAAATTGAACTGAACAATTCTGATTCAAAACTACAAAAGTAAAGATTTAGAAAGAAAGCAATATCTTAGAAGTGAGTCTTTGATGCACAAATCAAAAGATGTCCAAATATATTAAGTTCCTTCTGAATATAGCAGCAGAATTAGCCATTTTTTATAGCTATGTGTATGGAGAGGTAGTAATCTAAACATATTCAAAAATTTCTGTGGTACCAATTTATATTACATCAACATATTTTGGGGTGGTTAAATAGCTATTATTTGTGAATGGGTCTATGTGCAATAAATAGTTGACTCTGATTCTTTGTGGAACATGAATAAACTAGGGAGAGTTGGCTAATTTTGCTCATGTATTTAAATTGTTCTTACTGCAGCTATATTTGTAAAGTTATCGAACCTGTTTTCAAAGGTCAAGTGCTACTCTATTGAGGTTTGCATAATATCTGCATTTTGTCACAGATGATAGTCGAAGCCACTCAGATAGTTTTGGACACACACACACACACACAATTAAAAAGAGCTTGAATTGATTGGCTTAACTTGGAGTCATATATAGCTTTGGGGTTTTAAATTTATTTTTATCGAGGTGACACTGGTTTATAACATTATGTAAGTTTCAGGTGTACATCATTATATTTTGACTTCTGTGTAGGCTACACTATGTTCACCACCAAAAGTCTATTTGCCATCCGTCACCATACAAATGTGGCCTTTTACCTCTTTCACTCTCTCTTCTCCCTTTCCCCTTCAATAACCACCAATCTATTCTCTCTATCCATGTGTTTGTTTGTTGTTGTTTTATCTTCCACATATAAGAGAAATCATACAGTAATTGTCTTTCTGTGACTGACTTATTTCACTTAGCATGATACTTTCAAGGTCCATCCGTGTTCTCACAAATGTCAAGATTTTATCTTTTTTATGGCTGAGTAGTATTCTCATTGTGTGTGTGTATATATATATATATATATATATATATACATATATATATACCACATCTTCTTTATCCATTCCTCCACTGATTGGCACTTAAGTTGTTTCAGAGTCTTGAAAATTGTGAGTAAAGCTGCAATGAACACAGAAGTGAAAATATCTTTTTGAAGTTCTTTGGCTAAATACCCAGAAGTGGTATGGCTGAATCATATGGTAGATCCATTTTTCATTTTTTGAGGAATATCCACACTGTTTTCCACAGTGGCTGCACCAGTTTACATTCCCACCAGCAGTATGTGAGGATTTCCTTTTCTCCACATCTTCTCCAACACTTGTTATTTTTTGTCTTTTTAATAATAACCATTCTGAAGGATGTGAGGTGATATCTCATTGTGGTTTTGATTTGCATTCCCCTAGTAATTAGTGACATTAAACATCTTTTCCTGTGCCTGTTTTCCATCTGTGTATTTTCTTTGGGAAAATGTCTGTTCATAACCTCCGCCCATTTTTTGATCCTTTTTTTTTTGTAGTTGAGTTGTATGAGTTCTTTATATATTTTGGATATTAACCCCATATTGGATATATGATTTGCAAGTATTTTCAACCAGTTGGTGGGTTGTCTCTTTGTTTTGCTGGTGGTTTACTTTGCCATGCAGAAACTTTTTAGTTTGATGTACTCCTGCTTGTTTATTTTTTCTTTTGTTTCCCAAGCCTGAGGAGACATGTTATTCAAAAAGATACTGCTAAGACCAATGTCAAAGACCATGCTGCCTATGTTTTCTTCTAGAAGTTTTATGTTTCCAGGTCAGACATTCAAGTCTTTAATCCATTTTGAATTAATTTTTGTGTATAGTGTAAGATAGTGGTCTACTCTCATTCTTTTGCATGTAACTGTCTAGTTTTCCCAACATCGTTTATTGAAGAGACTTTCTTTTCTCTATTGTATGTTCTTGGCTCCTTTGTAAAAAATTAGCTGTCCACATATGTGTGGGCTTATTTATGGGTTCTCAATTCTGTTCCATTATTCTGCATGTCTGTTATTCTGCCAGTACCATGGTGTTTTGATTACTATAGCTTTGTAGTATATTTTGAAACCAGGGAGTTTGAGACCTCCCGCTTTGTTTTGTTCCCCTCAGGATTGCTTTGGCTATTCAGGGTCTTTTGTTGTTCCATATAAATTTTCAGATTCCTTCTTCTATTTCTGTTAAAAATGTCATTGGGACTTTGATAAGGATTGCATTGAATCTGTAGATTGCTTTAAGAAGTATGGATAATTAAGAAGTCTGTGCGAATTCTTCTAATCTATGAGCATGGAATATCTGTCCATTTCTTCGTGTCTTCTTTGATTTCTTTCAACAGTATTTTATAGTTTTCAGTGCACAGGTCTTTCACTTCCTTGGTTATATTTATTCCTAGATATTCTATTCTTTTTGTTGTGATTGTAAATAAGACCATATTCTTGGTTTCTCTTTCTACTATTTCATTGTCCGTGTATAGATTCACAACTGATTTTTGCATTACTGGTTTTTCTGGGCAAAAGAGTAGATATGTGGGACCTGAACTCTTCCAGTTAATCTCCCTTCAGTTCCCTCATTTCTAAATTTAAAAGCACAGAGCATAAGGTACAGTTTCTGTGAGATCTAGGACAGAGCATTTGCAGAATTGGGAACATGATCCATCTCTCCCTTCATTGAATTGTGATTGAATTACCAATCCCCTTAATGTGTGTAGGAAGAGGAGATATAGGAATAGCTTCTGTTTTCCCCCTCTCTAGTGCCTCTTTCATTGCCTTTTCAGGTTGGAAAAGACAAGGAAGTCATTAAGGATTTTTGGTAATATAAAATTATTTAAACTTTGAGATGAAAATAAAAGTATGGGACGATACTGGGAGTGAATTGGCATGAAGTGGTAACCACTGTTAGGGAAATTGGATAGTAAAAGAACAATGTCTGGTCAGCATACACTGTGCTAGATCGTCACTAAATCAGTCTACTGTCGGATAACAGGATGTGGCAGATGGATGCAATAGACACCTATGTTTGGAGAACTTAAATGAAAGACAGTATGTTCAATACCAAGGTTATTACTGGTTGAAAGGTATTGATGGCCTATTTGCCAGTGGAGAGCATCAATTGAGTAAGGAATCACGATGGGCCTAATACCTATTGGGTAATACATTGAAAAGAAATGCAATGTTTACTTTCTTCTTTCCCTACATTTGTACATTTCTTGGGAACTCACATGTGTGATGAAATTCCAACACTGTCTACAGATATCTATATGCCAGTGATAATATTAGATTTAGCTTCTTGCACAGTTTTTCTGTTATTATACCTAGTGTAATGGATTGTTTTGGTTTCTCCACCTATTACTTCACTGTATACATGGACTAATTCTGCTCAGTTTAAGTTAGAACTGTTATGGTAACTACACTCCCACTCAACATATACATATATACATATAGATATGTATGCATATACATATATACATATAGATAGCCTATACAACAAATTTACACAGAGAAATTTTTAAAATTATAAGAGTAATTTGGTGATGATTGAGGTATTTGATACATTAGAAATACCTATAAGGATATTACAGATTAGTTTACTTGGGGAGCAAATTCAAAGATAAAGCTTTTGATTCAGACAGTTTATTGCAGTATGTTCTCTGGAAAATCATATCAGAGAGTAAAGGAAGCTGGATTGGGCAGAGAGAGAGAACACCAAAGCCGTTGCCATAAAGGGCTCAGATGATCCTATGGCGCACTTTGAAATTAATATAGCCTTCCAGAATTGTGTTCTAGTTAACCAGATCCTAAATGGATTGAGGCAAGGGAAATACCCAACTCCAGTCAGCTCTAGTCTTCCACTTTGGATAAGGGGAATAACCAACTGCATCCCACTCTAGACATCCTGTCCCACCAAGGGGGAGAAACAAATGAGAAAAAGTTGTGAAGCTCAGTCTAGAGGCAGAGGCTCACTGAAAGACTGAGATCTAATTGTAAGACTATTGAAAATTTTCCCTGATTGTTTCCATATCTGGGCTTTTGTGAATAATGATGTAATAAACATGAGAGTACAGATATCTCTTTGATATTGTGTTTTTATTTCCTTTGGATATAAACAAAGAGATGAGAATGCTGGATCATATGGTAGTTCTATTTTTAATTTTTTGAGGATCCACCATACAGTTTTCCATAGCATCTGTACCAATTTACAATCCCACCAAGAGTCTACACGTGTTCCCTTTTCTCCACATCCTGACCAGCATTTGTTATCTCTTGTCTTTTTGATGATAGCTATTCTAACATATGTGAAGTGATATCTCATTGAGATCTTGATTTGTATTTCCTTGGTGATTAGTGATGTTGAGATCTTTTTACGTAACTGTTGGCTATTTGTATATCTTCTTTGGAAAACTATGTATTCAGTTTCTCTGCTCAGTTTTAAATCAGATTGTTTCTTATCAAGTTGTGTGAGTTATTTATATACTTCAGACATTAATGCTTTATCAGATATATGGTTTGCAAATATTTCACCTCATTCTATAGATTGTCTCTTTCTTTTGTAAATTGTTTTTCTTTTGCTGTGCAGAAGCTTTTTAGCTTGATGTAGTCTAATTGATGTTTGCTTGTGCTTTTGGTGTTAATTCCAAAAAGTTCTTACCAAGACCAGCGTGAAGCAGCCTTTCCCTTATATTTTCTTTTAGGAGATCTATGGTATCAGAGGTTATGTTTAAGTCTTTTATCCATCTTGAGTTAGTTTGTTTTTTGTGTGTGTGAGGAAGATTCGCTGTGAGCTAACATCTGTTGCCAATCCTCCCCTTTTTTTGCTTGAGGAAGATTAGCCCTGAACTAACATCTGCACCAATCTTCCTCTACGTTGTATGTGGGAATCCTCCACAGCATGGCTGATGAATGGAGTAGGTCTGCACCCAGGATCTAAACCCCTGAACCCAGGCTGCCAAAGTGGAGAATGTGGAACTTTATTTGGCCATGGGGCTGGCCCCTCAAGTTAATTTTTGTGAGTAGTGTATGATAGGGGTCCAATTTAATTTTTCTGCATCTGATTATCCAGTTTTCGCAGCACTGTTTTTTTTGAAGAGACTATAAATATTAGTTGACTGTAATTGTTGAGGTTTATTTCTGGGCTCTTTATTCTGTTCCATTGTTCTGTATGTTTATTTTTATGCCAATATCATACTGTTTTGATAACTGTAGCTCTGTAGTAGAGTTTGAAATCAGGAGGTGTGATGTTGACCTTTATTCTTCTTATTTCTCAGGATTGCTTTTGCTATTTGGGGTCATATGGGGTTCATAAAAATTTTAGAATTATTTTCCTATGTTTGAGAAAAATTCCATTGGAATTTTAAAAGGAACTGTATTGAATCTACAGATGGATGTGTGTAACATGGACATTTTAACAATATCAATTTTTCCTATCTATGAACATGGGATATCTTTCCATTTGTTTGTCTTCCTCAATTTATTTCATTAAAGTACTGGAGTTTTTAGTGTATAGCTCTTTCACCTTCTTGGTTAAATGTATTGCTAAGTATTTTATTGCTTCTGATAGTATTCTGAATGAAATTATTTCATTATTTTCAGATGTTTCATTCTTAGCATGTAGCAATGTGACTGATTTCTGTGTGTTGACTTTGTATTCAGCAATTTTATTGAATTCATTGGTTACTTCTAACAGTTTTTGAATGGAGTCTTTAGGAATTTCTCTGTATAATATTATATCATCTGCAAATAATGACAATTTTGCTTCTTTCTTTCCAATTTGGATGCTTTTTTAAAAAAAATCTTGCCTGATTGCTTTAGCTAGGACTTCCAGTACTGTGTTGAATGAGAGTAGTGAGAGTGGGAACCCTTGTCTTGCTTCTTATCTTAGGGGAAATAGTTTAATTTGTCACCATTGAGTATGATATTAGCTGTGGGTTTGTCATATATGACCTTTATTATATTGAGGCATGTTCTTTCTACATGCAATTTGTTGAGCATTTTTTTCATGAAAGGGAGTTGTCTTTTGTCAGATTCTTTTTCTGCATCTTTTCAGATGATAATGATTTTTATCTTTCATTCTATTAATGTGATGTATTACACTTATTGATTTGTATGTGTTGAGCCATCCTTGTATCTCAGGGATAAATCCTACTTGGTTGATGGTGTATGATCCTTTGAAGATGTTATTGAATTTAATTTGCTAATATTTTGTTGAGAATGTTTGCATCTATATTCATCAGAGATATTGGTTTATAGTTTTCTTTTCATGTAGTGTCCTTATATGGCTTTCCAATCAAGGTAATACTGGTCTCCTAAATGAGTTTGGGAGTATTCCCTCCTCTTGAATTTTTGGAAAGAATTTGAAAAGGATTGGCCTTAATTCTTCTTTAAATGTTTGGTAGAATTCACCAGTGAAACCCTCTGTTCCTGGGCTTTTCTGTGTTGGGAAGTTTTTGATTAGTGATTCAATATCCTTGCTCATTATTGATCTTTTCAAGTTTTTCTATTTCTTCATGATTCAGTCTTCACACTTGATCTTAGTCAAAAGCGATATGATTCAGTCTTGGTAGGTTGTGTGTTTCTAGGAATTTTCTGTTTCTTCTTGATTATCCTACTTTTTGGCATGTAGTTGATCATAGTAGTCTTTTATGATCCTTTGTATTTCTGTAGTGTTGGCTGTAATGTCTTGCCATTCAAATCTTATTTATTTGAGTCTGCTCTCTTTTGTTTTCCTAGTTACTCTAGCTATAGGCTTATAAATTTTGTTTACTTTTTTAAAAAAAATAGCTCTTAGTTTTGTTGATCTTTTCTAGTGTGTCTCTGATCTCTATTTTATTTATTTCTGTGCTGACTTTTGTTATTTATTTCATTCTACTCTCTTAGTTTGTTCTTCTTTTTCTAGTTCTTTGAGGTTCTCTGAGTTCTTTCTTATTTCTTAATGTAGTGATTTATTGCTGTAAACTTTCTTGTTAAAACTAGTTTTGGAGCATCCCATACGTTTTGATATGTTGTGTTTCCATTTTGATTTGTTTCAAGGTTTTTGCTTGATTTTTTTATTTCTTCTTTTAGCCATTGGTTGTTCAGGGCATTTTTTTTGAAGAAGAAGATTAGCCCTGAGCTAACATCTGCTGCCAATCCTCCTCCTTTGCTGAGGAAGACTGGCCCTGAGCTAACATCTGTGCCCATCTTCCTCTACTTTTTATATGTGGGACTCCTGCCACAGCATGGCTTGCCAAGCAGTGCCATGTCTGCACCCGGGATCTGAACTGGCGAATCCCAGGCCGCCGAAGAAGTGGAACCTGCGAACTTAACTGCTGTGCCACAGAGCTGGCCCCAGGAGTATGATTTTTGATTTGCAGAAATTTGTGAATTTTCCAGCTTTCCTCCTGTTATTGATTTTTAGCTTAATACCACTGTGGTTAGAAAAGATACTTGGTATGATTTCAGTCTTCTTAAATTTGCTAAGACTTCTTTTGTGGTCTCTCATGTGATCTATCCTGGGGAATGTGTATTATGCTGCTGTTGCATGGAATTTTCTGTATATACAGTTAGATCCATTTAGTCTAAAGTATGAGTCAAGTCTGAAGTTTCCTTGTTGATTTTCTGTCTGTATAATCTGTCCATTGATGAAAGTTGGGTATTAAAGTCCCCTTCTATTATTATATTGTTGTCTATTTCTCCTTTCAATCTGTTAATATTTGCTTAATATATTTAGGTGCTCTAATGTTGGGTGCATTTTTTTATGATTTTATATCTTCTTGATGAATTTTCACTTTTATTATTGTATAATGACCTTCTTTGTCTCTTATTACTATTTTTGGCTTCTACAAAGGCTCCCTTGTTAATGGGTGACTCTTTAAGTCAGTGTTCTCCAGGACCTCATAGATCATGGCTGAGAGGAGCTGGAACCAGTTCACAGGCTCCTGAAGGGTCCACAGATGGTATTGTGGTCTGTTTGCCTATTCCCAAATGCACAAGTGGGTGAGACTCCTCCCTGGTCCTTAGACACATGGTGCCAGATCCCATAACACCCACACAGGCCCTTTTGTTCATGAGTGGATGCTGAATTTTTGTTGTTTAGGGAGGAGACAAAAAACAAGGGATGTCTTATGCCACCATGATGCTGATGTCACTTCCCCAGACCAGAAATGTAAAACAACTATGATTAATATTCTAAAGGGTTTAATAGATAAAGTAGAAAGCATGCAAGAACAGATGGGCAAAGGAGGCAGAGAGATGGAAATCCTGCAAAAGAACTAAAATTAAATGCTAGAAATAAAAAAGACTGTAACAGAATGAAGAATGCCTTTGATGTGTTTATTAGTAGAGTGAATATAGCTGAGGAAAGAATCTTTGAGGTTGATGGTATATCAATAGAAATTTCAAAAACTGAAAAGCCAAGAGATCAAAGATGGAAAAAAACAGAATAATTTTGGGCAACTGCAAAAGTCGTAACATATATGTACTGGTAATAACAGAAAGAAAAGATAGAGAGAAAGGAAAAAAAGAAACATTTAAAACAATAACGACTGAGAATTTTCCCAAATTAAGGTTAAAGAACAAACCACAGATTCTGGAAGTTTAGAGAGCACCAAGCAAGATAATTGCTCTCCCCAATACATCCCAGCTTATAATTTTGAACTAAAGAAAATCAAAGATAAAAAAAAATGTCCCAAACAAAGCCAGAGGAAAAAAATACCTTACCTATAGAGGAACAAAGATAAGAATTCCATTTGCCTTCTCAGAAACCATGCAATCAAGAAGAGACAGGAGAGATGAAATTAAAAAAAAAACCCACATAATTCTGTAGTCTATGAAATTATCCTTCAAAATTGAAGGAGAGGTAAATCACACCCTCAACATGCCTGAATAATCTGTCCCTTGTTGTACCCACACCTCAAAAACATCATTTTTTCCCCATCCATAGACAAAAGTTCCTTTGTAGGAGCTGTGTGACCCAGTACCATATGCCAAAGGACCCAATAGTAGTCTTGCCCACTTGTTCATCAGATAATAGGCACATAGGCCTCGGTCATGGTTGTGGACCCACAGTGGCCCATGAACTGGCTCTAGTCCCTTTTGGCCATGGTCCAGGGGCCCCTAGAGAATACTGTCTTCGACAACCACCTAAAGATGAGAGAGTATTTTTGGAAGATCAGGTTTCCAGCAGAGAATTCCAGCATGCTATTGGAGAAACAAAAATATGAGTTTGACTGCAATGGAGAGGGTAAGAGGAGCAGTTTGAATTTATACATCTCCCCTCTCCTCCAAGGTGGTACAGATCAATACCAAGAGACAACTTCTCAGCCTGTGATTTCTCCCTCAGGGGAAAAGGAGCGCATGCGTATGACTTACCCAGCTCTGTGGGAAGTTGCCAAAGAGACCCAATTCTCTCTGACCCCATCTGGAGTACTGAATCATGAGCTACATGAATGGAGGACAAGAAGAGTGTGGGAGAGATAAGACTCTGAGAGGGCATTGACAAGACACAGATCCTAATAACTGCATCACAGACTCCATCAAGAAGACTGCCCATGTGCTGCTTGGTCCTTCTTACTCTCAGATCCCCCCAACTGGCCCAGGGGCATCCGCAGCACCCTGCATGCCTCATCTGTACACTGCCTCATCCTCTGGCCGGTTGTTTGTTCACGTTGCCAGTGATAGTAAGAGTGGGCTTTGCCAAAAGGGCAGTGAGCACACACAGAAAGTCTGCCCAAATCTGCCAAGGGAGACCACAAACTTGAACTTTAGGTTCACCCTTAGGAAAGCAAAAAGGAGGCTGTCATGACCAGGTTTGGTGTGTTCCAGGGTTGAGAAACAGCATGCAAGTTTGAGAATTATGCCAAAAGAGGGAGCAAGAAGTGGTGAGCAGGCATATCAATAGAAGGTCTGAGAAAGCCTTAGAATCTCTAGCGTGGCTGACAGAAGGTCCAAGTCATTTAGTCAATCCTGGAGGAGGTGGCTGTTACTACAAACGCCAAGATGGTAATTCAAGGCTTCAATGAAAATGAAAAATCAAGGAGACGTGATACTACCAAAGGATCACATTAACGTTCCAGTAACTGACCCCAAAGATATGAAGATCCATGATTTACCTGATGAAAAATTCAAAATAGCTGTTTTAAGGAAGCTCAATAACCCACAAGAAGACACAGAAAGACAATCGAATGAAATCAGGAGAACAGTACACAAACAAAATAAGAATGTTTCCAAAGAGACAGAAATAACGAAAAAGAGCAAAACAGAAATTCTGGAGCTGAGGAATTCAATAAATGAAATGAAAAGTATAATAGCATCAATAGCAGATGGATCAAGCAGATGAAATAATCTGTCAATTGGAATACAGAAACTTTGAAATTACCAGTCAGAGGAAAAGAAGTGAAGAAAACCTATGTGAACTATGGGATTCCACCAAAAGAAATAATCTTTGAATTATTGCAATTCCAGAAGGAGAATAAAGCTTATTTAGCATTAAATAAAGCATAAAGCTTATTTAAAGAAATAATGCCTGAGAACTTCCCAAATATGGGGAGAGATTTGGATTTCCATGAAGCTAATAGGTCACCTCATAGTTTCAATCTAAAACAATCTTCCCCAAGACACATTATAACAAAACTTCAAAAAATCAAAGACAAAGAATTTTAAAAGAAGCAAAAGAAAAGAAGGCTGCAACCTCAAAGGGAACCTGAATTAGGTTATCAGTGCATTTCTCATCAGAAACCTTATGGGCCATGAGAGAGCGGGATTATATATTAAAAGTGCTGAAAGAAAAAAAAAAACTACCAACAAAGAATACTCCTGGCAAAATTGTCCTTTAGAAATGAGGGAGAGAGAAAGACTTTCCCAGACAAACAACAACTGAGGGAGTTCATCACCTCTAGACCTTCTTACAAGAAATGCTGGGTGGAGTTTTCAAGCTGAAATGAAAGGACACTAATTAGTAACATGAAAATACACGACACACTGGTAAAGCTAAAAATATATTGAAGTTCAGAATGTTCTCATACTGTAATATAGTGTTGTGTTGGCCACTTAACTATGGTATAAAGGTTAAAGAACAAGATTCTTAAAAATAACTAGAGCTATTTTAATCTGTTAATGAATATACAATATAAAAAGAGGTAAATTATGACATTAAAAACGTAAAAGTGGAGGTGGTAAAAGGGTAGAGATTTTGCATGTGATTGATGTTAAATTGTTACCAGTATGAAATAGGCTGTTGATATCTATAAGATGTTTTATATAAGCCTCATGGTAAACACAAAGCAAAAACCTATAGTGAATTCATAAAAGATAAAGAGAAGTGAATTAGAGCATACCTCTATAGAAAATCAAAAATTCAAAAGAAGGCTACAAAAGAAGAAGAAAGAAAGAAAAGAACTACAAACAACCAGAAAACAATATGATGACATTAGTAAGTCCTTACTTATCAATAATTACTGTAGATGTAAGTGAATTGAACTCTCCAATGAAAATGCATAGAGTGGCTGGGTGCATAAAAATCAAGACCCAACTATATGCTGCCTACAAGAGACTCACTTCAGCTTTGACGATGCATATAGAGTCAAAGTGAAGGGATGGAAAAAGATATACCATGCAAATGGAAGCCAGAAGAGAGCAGGGATAGCTATACTTAAAGAGATCATTCCTTCAGGATTATAATGATCATAAATATGTATCCATCCAACATTGGAGCACCTAAATATATTAAGCAAATACTAACAGATCTGAAGGGACAAACAGACAACAATACAATAATATCAAGAGATTTTAATACCACTTTCAGCAATGGATACATCATCCAGACAGAAAATCAATAAGGGAACGTCTGACTTGAACTGTACTTTAGGCGAAATGGACATTGTAATAAAACTATTTAAGAGTTAGATTCTTAATTTTCTTTTTCATTATTTTTACCATTTATTAGAAAATTTTATCAGTTTACATGAGGAATAAGTTAGCGTTCAGGAAACATTTGTCTGGTATACTCTTGCTGTTGTTTTCCCCTTAAAATCTATGTATATGAAAAATGACTAGTCTATCTTTAAAAAGAAGAGAAAATCAGGTAGCAATTGAATGTACAGAATCACTTCAACTATGAAAAAGTGAGATTAATGAACACGTTTCATTTGACTTTTGCTTGTTTGTAGTTCTTTTGGCACAGTGAGATGAACTGAAAAAAGAATGGGCAAATGTTGACTCATGTTATTTAGATTTAATAGATTTCTATGATCGTGAAGTATCGTTTAAAAAATGTAGCTATGAACAAAACAAAGGCTTTATGAAATTTTGATATATCTGTTACATGAACAGGTTGGCTGGATCACTCATGAAAAAAAGAGAAAAGATTTTGGCAAAGTTTATATACTTTTCAGAGTGCTTCTTGTACCCATGATGGTATATGCTGCTATATATTCAAAAATGATATTTTGAACAGGACATTTATATATAAGCAGCACAGATAGCTCATTATGTTTCTATTTTGTACACTTTTGGATCTTCCAAGACTGCTGTTTCTTTCATCTGCTCTGATCTCATTTGCTGTATAAAAGAATCTGCTTTAAATCTCTGACACTATTGATATACAAGATATTTGCTTTTTCCAAGGCAATGCATATCTACAATATTTTGATTGTTCACTATATACAGTGTTGACACTATTCAATGACAGTGTTGAGAAACAGCAATCTAAGATATATTACTCTGATTTTTCTGGCTTAGTACCTACATAAAACCATGGCTTAATTTGATAATTCAGTGAATATTAACATAGCTGGAGCATCCACTGCAGATGCACTGTGCAACATTATTGTTTTTTTATTGTGTGATATATTGAATAAAAAGTATATCAAGTCGGTAGACTGGGGAAGGTTTTCTTTGTCATCTTGGAAGATGATTTAGTCCTAGTTATTTAGCTTTATTTTTTTGGAAGGAAGGAATAAAACTTTATAGTTTTCGTGTGTGGAATGTGTAATTCCCATAAGACTCTGACTCTTAAAGCACCCTTGAGATACCCAATAAATGTTAATTGCTTGACTGATAACAAAAACCTTTGTTGTGTTGTCTATCCAGGCCTCATTGATATTCTCAGGGAGATATCAGTCACATCCTATCTATCTACACTTTTCAGTAGCATAGTAAGGCTGTTGTGAAAAAGGCAGAATAGATTTTGACAGTCCAAGATTAATGAGATAATTTCATCGAGAAGCATTTCTTGACTCACTGATGTCAGCACAGAAAGTTTGACACGTTTCCATAGTATGTAATTTGTTCCCATTACCTTGAACACAGACTAAGGAAAGCACAGTGCAGCTTTCCAATTTTCTTACTCTGCCTGTTTAATTGGGAGAAGGAAAAAGTATTAATAATATTTATCACTATTCGGAAGATATAAAAAGTCAGGGTCAGAACTGTGGTTTTAAATGTCCATAAACTAAAATCATGTTGTTGCTTACATGCGTTCATGATAATTTCTTGGTTGAATGCGTGAATACTCTTACAAACATGGTGGAAAAGTTTGTTTCTTCCAGGATTCATTCTTGTGGTGTCACTGAATTTTTTATCTTTCAAAATAGAAGTATATTTGGGGCTGGCCCCGTGGCCGAGTGGTTAAGTTCGCGCGCTCCGCTGCAGGCGGCCCAGTGTTTCGTCGGTTCGAATCCTGGGCGCGGACATGGCACCGCTCGTCAGACCACGCTGAGGCAGCGTCCCACATGCTACAACTAGAGGATCCCACAACGAAGAATACACAACTATGTACCGGGGGGCTTTGGGGAGAAAAAGGAAAAAATAAAATCTTTAAAAAAAAAAAAAAAAAAAAAATAGAAGTATATTTGGGGACTGGCCCCGTGGCCGAGTGGTTGGGTTCACGCTCCACTGCAGGCGGCCCAGTGTTTCATTGGTTCGAATCCTGGGCACGGGCGTGGCACTGCTCATCAGACCATGCTGGGGCAGCGTTCCACATGCCACAACTAGAAGGACCCACAACGAGGAATATACAACTATGTACCAGGGGACTTTGGGGAGAAAAAGGAAAAAAATAAAATCTTTAAAAAAATAGAAGTATATTTGAAAATTTTGTAACTGAACATAAAGAGAGTTAACTGAATGCAATATTACAGTATTTAGGTATATACTGAGGAGATTAGGAGACTCTGCCTACAATATGTCTCAACTCTCCAGCTCCCTCAGTAACTAAAATCTGGTTATTTGGAGATCACATTAGAGGTACAGGCTACTTTGGGTCCTCTGTAGAATTAATATGCATAAAATATATCAAACTCCAAGAGGAAAACTCTGTCATGTACTAGTCAGTTCACCTGTCTAATGAAATCACTCGAGAACTATGAGCATAAGATTTAAATTAAGTGAATAAATTCTGTTCCTGGTTTAGCAGTTGTGCAAAAGTATGACTGCAGCCAGCAATTCATTGACTATTAATGAAGCTTTTAATAATCCACTGGCTAGGCTGTCCTTTTAACTAGCAAAATCTGACCTTTAGATGGATACTATCCTTTTAAATTGTTTTATCTTGTATTTTCATAACAGTGGGGTTATTTTGGCATATAAAGTGCTTCCTTAGTTTTGAAAAGCATATACGTATTTCCTGGAAGATAATCATAAAAATTTAAAGTAGAAATACACAATTAATTTCAGTTTAAACCAACCAAAAGAGATATGGACCATAGTCATTAAAGAAGGATCTTGTTTGCTGGATTTATTATCATTTCCTCCAAGCTCATTATGAAAGAGTCCAGCAAAGGGCTAAGGTCTCAATTAATTTTAATAGGCATGACTGAGGCTTAATAAAGTGTGTGTTTTAATTGCCTGAGATTAGGCTAAATTGTAGCCTTGGTTTGCTATTCAGAGAAATGAGATTTTGATCAAGAGGTACAAAATGCTTTTTAAGAGAAATTGATAAAGCTGGTAACCTATGGAAAAGAGCATTGGTTTGTCTAGAAAAAAAAATTTATTAACACAAACTTCAAAAATAAATAAAGCAAACTGACCACTAACTAAATATTATAGGATCAGTCTTCAAATACAGATACTGATCCAGATATAGCAGGTGGTGGATACAAAAACCCATCTGCCGTAACATTGTTTCTGAATATATAGGTAAACCATCCAAGTCTCTGAATATCTGTGTCACGGATGGCAAGCAGTATAATTTAAAAGCTGTCCAAAATGGCATTCTAGTAGGCTTCAATCATTAAACTCGTCAGTCAAATGTTTTGGTAGGCTGAAGGTGTTTCTTTTCCAAAATGGTATTGGTAAATTATACTTTATTTTGAGAGGTTTTCAGCTTTGTTCAAGTAGTGTTGGTCAGTTGCCAGTGAGATGAATGCTGTAGTGAACAGGTTCATCTTCAGCATTATTAGCTAAGCAAAACTGCCTAAGCATTTTAGACATTTTGGAAATCTCAACCCTCATGAATGATAGAAAAAGAAAACAACCTGCTCACAGGAATCCTACTTCATCCCCAGTAAATTAGCATATTAAGTGTGATATAATTAATTTCAGTGAAAAGAAGAACACTACTCTCAGAAAGCCACTAAGGAAAGTACTATTTTGTTTAATTATTCATGAATTTCACTACTAAAAATGTTATTTAAATTTTTCTTTAAATATCCAACGTGATTAGCTAAGTTGTTTAGAACACAGTGATAATGAAGCCAGTATCGTGTGTGTACATGTTTGTGTGCATGCATATGTGTGTTTTGGGGCTGATAGGTAAGTTTGCGTGTCAGGTTGGCTAGGCTATGGTGCTTAGTTGTTTGGTCAAACACTTGTCTAAATATTACTGTGGAGATATTTTTATATGTGATAAAAATTTACAGTCAGTTGACTTTAAAGCAGATTACTTTCCATAACGTAGGTAGGCCTTATCCAATCTGTTCAAGGCCTTAAGAGTGAAAACTGAGGTTTCTCAAAGAAGAAATTCTGCGTCAAGACTGCAGCATAGAAATCATGCCTGAGTTTTCACTCCCCTGGCCCATCCTGTGGCTTTCAGACTCAGAACTGCAAGATCAACTCTTACCTGCATTTCCATCCTGCTGGCCTTCCCTATAGGTTTCAGACTGGCCAGCCTCTACAATCACAGGATCGTATGATCCAGTTCTTTAAAAGAGATCAATCTCTCGATAGTGAGACAGATGTAGATACAGATATAAATATAGATAGAGATACAGATAGAGACAGATAGATATATATCCTATTGGTTCTGTTTCTCTGGAGAACCCAGACTGATACGTGGTTTGTGCTAACTTTGCCCTAGATGTATATCTCACAAATATAAGCTTTTAATCCAAAGAGCAGATTACGTCACTTTGGATAGTGTGGCATAAACCAAAAACCCACTGAAAAATCTCAATGCTTTTGTTCTGCCTAAAGAGAATCTGGGATGGGGAACAAAAGAGTACAACAGAAAAATAAAAAGTTTTAAAAATAGCCTCAAACTCCATAGTAATGAGATTTTTCTCATCATTATTTATTATCTCAACAAAAGCTAAAAATTTGACTTCGATGACTGACAGAGAGTCTAGAAACTGAGACAGTTAAATCTGGTAAATATCAAGCCTGTCTGTACCTGACACTCACACTATTAAACTTCTGCCTTGGGTTTTTTCGACTATTTATTATGACTTACACAATGTCTGGGACTCATTTTGAATTGACATCCATATCCAACTTGCCTTGGCAAACAAACAAGTACAGAGATTAATTAGTTCTTCAGCACTTTATATTTGGGGTCTGTGACTTCTCCAGCTAGTGGCATAGTTAGTACAGTGGACTTGGATCATTTTTCACTAACTGTGACAATGCCAAGTGTGTATGTCTGTATGTTGGTGTGTGTTCCTTTTTTGGTGCTCAGGTTGAGCTCGGTAATGACTATGGAATCAACACAGCTAGTTGTAAATGATGTATGAAATTAAAAACTCTCTGGCCGGTGCATTAAAAGAATGCAGAGTAGAGAGGAAATGCTGTGCAGAGCCGCTCTGTAGTTTAGTTCATGCGTATCACGGTGTGCTGCCAAATCAAGAAGGGGAAGATTGAAACCCAGCGAACTTGGGAACACTAAATTTCATTGCATTCTAGTCTTTCTTATTTGTGTTTGGCTCTTTTCCTACACTTATTTAAAAATATCTGATAGATGCTTTAATTGTATACATTAAAAACAATAGTAAATATTCATGCTTAAATCTCTGGAGAAAAGAGAAGAAATAGAGGTCGTGGAATTTTTGCCAGATGCAGTTCATTTCCTCTCAGAGAGGTCTTTCTCACTGTCTTCTGCTTAAACAATCTGCATATTGTATGTCAACTAGTCCATATACCTCTAGTTGTCTCCTTCCTTCCCTTTGTCTTTCTATGTGTAATCAGTGCTAATGCAGAATATGTTAACTTGTTATCTATCGATTCAGTAAATTGAGTAGAATAAGCAGTCAGTTTGTGGAGAGGAGAAGAAAGTCAACCAGTTTTTCTTATTGAATCTCTAGTTTTCTTAGTCAAAAGTCAAGGCAGTATCTTTTGGGATAGTCTACTTTCTGATACCTCAGAATATGTTAGTGGTTAAGAATTCCAAAACTAGAGTCAGATTGCCAGAGTTTGAATTCTGGCTCCAAACTTTACTAACTACATGTCCTTGGTAAAATTATTTTCAATTTCTGTGCTTTTTTTACCCTCATCTATAAAATTATCATATTTTCTACTACTTAGACCTTTATTATTAAGATTATAATTTTGAAGATTAAATGAGATGATAAATGTAGCACTGTTTGGAGAATGCCTGGTATTTAAAGAGTGCCAAATCATGGTGGCATTCTTTCTCTTTTTTCCAAAGCAATATTTATTGATTTAATAGACAAATAAAATTGTAATACATTTAATGTGTACAATGTGATGATTTAATATATTTATACATTGTTAAATGATTACTACGGTCAATTTAATTAACACATCCTTTACCTCACATAGTTATCTTCTTTTTTTTTTGGCGATAATGCTTATGATCTACTCTCAGAAAATGTCAAGTACACAATACAGTATTATTAACTATAATCATCATGCTGTACATTAGATCCTCAGAACTTATTTTTCTTATAAGTGAAAGTTTGTAACCTTTGACCAACATCTCCCCATTTCTTCCATCCCCTATTCCCTGGAAACCACCATTCAATTCTCTGTTTCTATGAGTTTAAATTTTTTTTCTTATTATTCTTATTATTGTCTTCTTCTATTAGAATCTTGGGAAGTATCAAGAGTAGTGAAGAACATAGGCATATGAAATGCGAGCTTTTCACATATTTTTGGTTCCACTTTAAAACTTTATATGGTTACAGTAGGCATATTAGTCAAAGGTTGATCACATTGGATATTTTAGTTTTTTTCTGAATTACAGAGAATGTAATTATAATGTTAGTTTTGCTTTGGGTTGTACTTAACCCTTTTGTGGCTTTTTGAATGTAATAATATTGCTTTAAAGACATATGACAGAAGCTGAGATTAGATAGTTCTTAAATCTATAAAAATTTCAAATACTATGTATTAGGCAAAAACAGACTCTTTGACCAAATCCCCAAACTTTAAAATTAAGGGACATGATTGGGAAAACTCAATAGTCCTATTTTATACAGCAAATATTGAACTCATGAAACGTATTATTCAAAGAGAGTCCACAGGATAAAAACATGCATTTATTGTAAAATGTTCAGTAAATTCACAGTTGTTAAAGACACAAGGGCAACTTAAGGAAAACTAGAATAAAATAAGAAAAACATATGCTCTTCCACAACATGACTACCCAGGGCATTTAGGGCAGAATCTTCTTGAACAGTGATGAAGACCCTGTGTGTCCATAGTGAATATCATATTTTTAGAGGCTGACAAATTTTCTCAATTTCCTGAGTTATTAGAATGTTTTTGGTAAAAAGACAAATATCTCTTTTGCAAATAGATACAACAACGTATATACAGAAACTGCCAGAGTCTTCCATTTTCTTTCCTAGATAGGATGATGCTGAACACAATCTGAAAAGATGTAAATCTTTAAAAAGTGTTCTGAAGATGTAAAAAGAGCTAGATAATGAAACTCTTAACCAATATGGATCACTTTTAAATGATGACTATTTTTAAACGAAATTTTCAAGGAATTCCTCATAATATATCAGAGTAATTTAAAACAAAATTTCAAATATTTTCCCTTAAAATTAAAGTAACATTTCTGTCTGTAATTAAAAGTCATTTTCAAAAGCAATTTAATTGTTTTATAAGTTGAATCATATAGCTACGATAATTTAAATAGCTGTTACTTATACAGATTATTTCTAATTTTATCACTATAAATAATGCTTATATTAATATGTTTGTTTAAGATTTTTTATGCATTTTGGATCAGTTTCCTTAGGATAGATTCCCAGAAGCATTATTACTGGGTGAATGGATATGTGTTCTGAATTCCTAAAAGGTTATATTCCACAAGCAGTAGTTGCTCTCACCACGTTCTCAATACCACCAAAATTGAATTTTATCACTTCAAAGTTCCTTAAAAGATGTAGAGATTTAAGACTCAACATTTTCTGTAGCATTTGACTGTCTAATTCTAAGAATTCAAGGTCAAATAGTGGAATAATCAGAAATCATTAGAAATGATTAGGAATCTTGATTGCAGTTCACCCACTTGAGTTAGCTTAAGCAAGAAAGATATAATTTATTATAAATAAACAGGACTTCTCAAGGAACCCAAGGACAGAACAAAATCAGAAAGGAACTAAAACCAGAGATGCTATCAGGGCTTTCTTTACCATTTTTTTCTATTCCATTCTCTTTCTCCTCATAACAGCTTTCTTTGCTTCTGCAGTTCAAGTGACAGAATTTATATGTTAAAGGTACAAAACCCTGAAGAGAAACTTATATAATGCTTTCAGTTGCAGTTATAAATTTTTGGAGAAGGGTGTCTGAGTAGTCTAGCTTGCACCAGATATCCATCCATCTTCTTGCCAATCTAAAAACATGGTTGAGGTATGGAATTTCCCAGAAAACTAGTATATCAGATAATCTAATAAATTTCCAGTGTAAAAATTCAATGATGGGAGGACCTTCGTAGTTTTAGATGCACCAGTTATTCTCAAAAGCTGTCCGTGGTCTCCTAATCTAACATTTCTTCTTCAACAATGATTAAAGGGGATTTTGTCATGAGTCTAAAGCTTTCTATAACTGGAGAGCCCTTCTTTTCCTAGTTCTTTCTCTTCAATGTGAAGTGGTGATAACTTCTGGAAACTATGTATTCAAACATTAACATTAAATCTATCTTTTCAGTGTCAACCTTTAAATTTCACAGTGAAACCATAAGATATTGCAGTTTTTAAATAATTCATAGAAAATTTTGTAGAAATTAAGTGAGGCATGGGTATATCTTTTGTAGTGGACATTAAAATAATCTTCTTGGAATATTTTATATAAAAAGAATTTTACTCATCTATTCCCTTTCTCTCCCTGTCTCACATCGAAAATATTGTTTTACAGAAGAGAAAACTTAGATAGAAAAATGTTAAATGAAATCTTTGAGACTACACATATATTTAGAAGCAATGTCATGACTAGAAGAGCTTGATCACTTAATGTTAGGCCACTGCATTTCCAACATATTATAAAATTTATTTTTTACAGCCCTTAGTAAGAGAAAGTGTTATTTGGATATCAGACATATTTCAATTAATCTATTTTTAAGAAATTAATAAAGGCACATACACAAATTTCAAGTTAGAAAAGGATGTCCAGTTAAAAGGAAGTCTCAGGTTAGAACTTATGCATACTGAATGGTGACACCCCTGGGTATCTTCCTCCATTAGGCTCCCAGAACACTGGGGCCATGCTTTTACTCTCCAGCATGGGCAGAAAGAGCCTTCTCTGAGGAATCTGACCAGTCCAAGAGGAGACCTAAAGATACTAATCTCAAGGAATTACCAGTCACCTAAGGAACCTCTCCATAGAAAAACGGAGATCAAAAACAAAATGTAAAAGCAAAGCAACATTAAGCAAAGTGTCTTTCCTTAGGTTGGGTTTTCCAGAAACAGAGTTTGACATGGGATTCTTTTGAAAGTAATTATTGTGGTGGTGCTTGCAAGAGAGGAGGATTTGTGTTACCCTATCTCAGCCACTGTTTAGGATAGAGGAGGAAAGCAAAACAAGCTTTTGAACTCAGCTAGTGATGAGCTAAAGCCTAGTCCCACAAGGACAAATGGAGCAGAAATGATACCACTGAGTTGGTCCTATCTTGGGAGAAGGTGGTAGGTTTTTTGTATCCCTCTTGTTAGTTAATCATTGGAAGTTGGCTGGCCACTTGGAAGAAGGTATAACCTTCTGGGCAAGGCTACTCCCTTTCAACTGAGTACAATTCTCTACCCAGCACTCTACCCAGCACCTGGGGAATGCCTACTTGAGCCAAGTAAAAGAGATGTTGGTGGGGCACCAACAGCATCTCCTGCATAGAAATTTTGAAAGGAGAAAGAAAACAAAAATAAAAATTATCATTGCATCATCAGAAAAATAAGAAATAAATATTTACATCCATTAAACCAGAACAAAAAAGTGTTCATGAAGTTAAAAACTTGGTAGCAGAAATGAAAAACTCAATTTAAAGTTTAGAAAATCAATTTGAGGAATTCTTCCATGAAGTAGGACAAAATCATGAAGAAATGGAAAATGAGTAAAAGAAAATAAGAAATCAGTCTAGCAATCCTTACATTTGAATTATAGGAGTTTTACCAAAGACAACAGAGAAAATGAAGAGAAAGATATCAAATGGATGACCCAAGAAAATTCTCTAGGATAGTAGTATTAACTAACTTTCATCTACCACTTACCATATATCTGATACAATGATCTAAGAACTTTAAATGTATTAACTTTTTAAACAATCACAGCAATATTTTAGGGAAGTACCATTTTATCATCTCCATAGTAATATGGAAATAAGAAAAATGGAACATGAAGATATTAAGTTATTTTCCCAGGGTCACAAAGCCAGTTATTGGTAGAGTAAGTATTGAAATCCAGGCAGTCTGATCCCAGAGGCTATGCTTCTGCACATACATCATACTACTGTTCAACTAAGGACATGAATTTCCTCACTGAAAGGGCCCACTGAGTGTCCAGCACAATGCATGAATATATACTCACACCACGCTCATATATGTGGACATTCAGAACACCAGCAGCAGAAAAGCTTAAGTCTCTGGAGAAGAAAAAAAAGTCACCTAAAGAAACCAGCATTCAACATTTCTTTATATCTGTTACCAAAATCCTGCAGACTTGAACACATTTGAGCAGTGTCTTCAAAATTGTAATGTACAATGTTTTCAACCTCCAGTTCTATACCCAGGCAAACAAAAACTAAATGTAAGAGTAGAATGATGACATTTCCGGAAATGCATATTCACAGAATATTTATCTCCTCTGAACCCTTTCTCAAGAAGATAGTAAAATGTGTGCTCAAAAAGCAGGGAATTATAAAGACAAAGGAGGTTACAGAAAATTGGAGTTGTTACACAAGAGAAGAGTAAAAAGGTTCTTCAAGACGATATTGGAGGGAGATACTAAGATAGCATTCATCAGGCCTAGAAGGTAAGGAGTCTAGACTGAAGCAAGTGACTCAAGAGACAGGCAATTGAAAGTGTTTATCATCTTGAGTTTTACCATCGTGCAGTCATTTTATGGTTGTTGATATATTTACGTTCTTTTTCATCAACATTTTTATTGTGAAAGTTTTTAAACATATAGAAATATTAAAAGAACAAATATCACTCTTTTACCTGACAGAATTAATGGAGGAAGCACTTGACACACAAAAAAAGGAGTTTTAGAGAAACAGAAACATATGATACCCAAGAATCAAGAAATACAACTCAACAGAAAGGCAAAACTAAGTCCCAGGATGACAGTTGTTTAGCAAGCCTAGAAAACAGGAGGGAAGTTAAGTGCAGATTTCTAGGAGAGATAAGTACAAGAATAAAAATGCAAAAATGGTAAACAACTTGATGGTGATAGAACCTGTGGAAATTGTGTTGAGAGGCTATTAGAAGGAATGGATGAGTTAGCGGTAAGTGTAAAGAAAACCAAGCAAATGAAAAGCACAAAGCAGTTACTGAGCTTCAGGAACAAAAGTAGGAAAGGAAACATGAACACAGTAAACTGCAGTGCATTATCTACCATAAAAGGAAGTTCATAGATAGTAAAGAATCTGAATAGACATTTCTTCATAAAAGACATATCACCTCACACCTGTCAGGATGGTTATTATCAAAAAAGCAAAAGACAAGTGTCGATAGCTTTCCTTCTCCACATGATAAGGATGTGGAGAAGTTGGAATTCTGGTACACTATTGATGGGAATGAAAAATAGCCAGGCACTATGGAAAAGAGTATGGACTTTCCTCAAATAAAAAGAAAACTACCATATGATCCAGCAATCCCACTTCTGGACATTTGTCCAAAAGAATTGAAATCAGGATCTCAAAGAGATGTCAGTATGCCTGTGTCCCTTGCAGCACTATTTATAATAACCAAGATGTGGAAACAACCTAAAAGTCCATGCATGGACAGATGAATGGGTAAAGAAAATGTGGTATATATATATGCAGTGTAATGCTATTCAGGCTTAAAAATGAAGGAAATCCTGCAATATGCTGCAATAAGGGTGAACCTTGAGAACATTATGCTAAGTGAAATAATTCAGTTACAGAAAGACAAATACTGCATCATTCCACTTATATGAGGTGTCTAAAATAGTCAAATTCATAAAATCAAAGAGTAGAATATTGATTGCCAGGGGCTCAGGGGAAGGAAAAATGGGGTGCTACTAATGGGGCATAAGCTTTTAGTCAAGCAAGATGAATTTGCTCTAGAAATATGCTGTAAAACATTGTATTTATAGTCAGCAATAATGTGTTGTACAGTTAAAAATTTGTTAGGAGGGTAGATCTCATGTTAAGTCTTCTTACCACAATAAAATAAAATGAAAATGAAAAAGTGCATACTGATTTATATGGAAGGTAATTCAAGTATTATTTCAGTTACACTAAATATTTTAAATAAAATAAAAAAATAGAATAAATAAAATTTGCTTTTAATAAAGCAAATTGCCTTCCCCAAAATATTTGTTAGGTACATCAGAATTTTCTTGTACTGTTTTGCTTAGAGAAAGACTCACATACATACATAGATTATTTTTATGTTTGCCTGTTTTCATACCTAGCACTTTAGAAATATTGGAAGGGAGGGTCTGTAATGGGAATACTTATAGAGGTTATGTGTGAACAGGTTATAAAGTAAGAATAATAATAATATTATTATTGTAATGGGGTAAATTAATAAATTTTCGCTATAAAACTAAGCATACAAAGCTTTCATATAGAATCAAAAGTCCAGTTGGCAAAAGCAGGATGATACTCCACTCCTGGAATGCCCATTCCCCTGTCTTAGAACCGTAATATCTTTGCAATATAATTGTAGGTATTTGTATGAATTGTATCTGAAGATGAAGTTATAAGAAATGGAATATGAAAATAGGGAAACAGCTACAATATTTCAATATGACACATTTTGAACAGAGGAAGATGAAAATGACATGCTTGACCTTAAAATGCAATGGTCCTTTTTATAGATCATTCTGTTTGTGTTAGGAATGTCAATCAAGTATTTCATGAATATATTTCAGCAGCTGTGAAATTTGATTAAAATTTAATGTAGCCTCACTTCTTCCCTAAGTCTGAATGAATTTAGATGGGCAACTATCTGTGAAATTATAATTTTACTTGTTAATTGTTCATGATCTTTATATGAAGGGAAGTGGCTTTTACTTTATTCTAAAAACTGATGAAGATTATATTAACTTCATGGCAATTTTATCGCTTACATATTCCGAACACAGCATTTAATAAGAGACTCATTAATGATAAGAAGTACATTTTCTTCAAGAAGGTAAGAGTGTGTATACACACACACACACACACACACACACACCCCTGAAAATTTGTTATTCCAGAGTACCCTTAATGTAAAATGGGACTAAAAATGTTAGCTTAATGAACTGGAATATTATAGAAATTAATGAACGTGTGTAACTTGTGAGATATTTAGATCTGGAAAAAACCCAAAACAACATGTGGCATTATTTACTATTGGAAGCTGTTTAAGGGAAGTAAGGTACAAAAAAATGGCTAATAATGGTTACAGAATGCTTGTCTTCTCTCATACGTTGTAAGCATATGTAATTACTCAGAAAAAGAGATGAAATGTATCTTGCATCCTAAGTGGAATCTTGAAATGGTTGGGACTTCCCTTATCTAAAATTTTTTACCCCAGTTCTATTATTCTGATCCAATTATATTACCCTGAAAGAATCTTGAACATTGTTGGGAGAAAGGAAGTTAGGCATACCGGGTGCAGTAAGCAGCAAATGTTAGTGGATCTTGGTATTTTATTCAATTAACTGTTCCTAATATTTATCATCTTCTATGCACTGTGTGCTGTGCATAAGACTTGGTTGTATCCTACAAGTAGCATGCAATCTCCTAAGGGAGATAAAGTACATGAAACAATCAAAAAACAAAAGAATGTGTTAATTTTCTAGTGTTGCGTGACCAATTATCATAGACTTAGTGGCTCAAAACAGCACTCATTTATTAGCTCATAGTTCTGTAGGTTAGAAGTCCAGGTAGGCTGGTCTGGGTTCTCTGCTTATGGTGTCAAAAGGCCAAAATCAAGGTGTTGGCCAAACTGAGCTCTTATATGGAGACTTGGGGAGAATCTACTTCAAAATTCATTCAAGTTGTTGAAGATTTCATTTCTTTGCTGTTTTAACACTGACGTCTCAGTTTCTTTGATGGTTGTCAGTGGGGGCCCACTTTCAGCATCTAGAGGTCACCTATATTCCTAGGCAGATGGATCCCTCAATCTCAAGCCAGCAATAGTGAATTAAGTCCTGTTCATACTTTCCATTGCTCTGATTTCTACCACTAGTTGAAGGAAGTTGTCCATGTGGTATATTGTTTTTCCATCTTTTTACTTTCAACCTATTTGTGTCCTTGGGTCTAAAGTGTTTCTCTTGTAGACAGCATATAATTGGATCATATTTTTTAATCTATTCTGATTGCTGTGTTTTAATTGGAATGTTCGGTTCATTTATAATTATTGTAACTATTGATAAAAAGGATTAACATCTGCTATTTGCTATTTTTTTCTATATGTATTTTCTGTTCCTCTATTCTGTCGTTATTGGCTTCTTTAGTGTTAGATATTTTATAGTGTAATATTTTCATTTTCCTTATCACTTCTTTTACTATATTTTTTAGTTATTTTCTTAATTGTTTTCCTGGTGTCTACAATTAACATTAAAACAATCTAGCTTCAATTAATACCAACTTAATTTAAATAGTATAGAAAACTTTACTCAAATAAAGCTCCATTTCCTCTCCCTGTTTTTTGCTATAATTTTTATACAAATCGTATGCATTCTAATTTGATTAAAACAGATTTGAAATTATTGTTTTATGTATTTGTCCTCTAAATCAGATAGACCATAAGACATAGAAATAATAAATAGATCAATACTCTCTTTCATACTTACCTATGTAGTTACTTTTACTGGTGTTCTTTGCTTTTTTTGGTAAGGATTCAGATTACAGTCTAGGGTCATTTCATTTCCTGTTTTTTTATTGCGGTAACATTGGTTTATAACATTATATAAATTTCAGGCATACATTGTAATACATTTCGATTTCTGTGTAGATTACATCATGTTCACCACTCAAAGACTAATTACAATCCATCACCACACACATGTGCCTAATCACCCCTTTCACCCTTCTCCCTCCCCACTTCCCCCCGGTAATCACCAATCCAATCTCTGTTTCTATGTGTTTGCTCGTTGTTTTTATCTTCTACTTATAAGTGAGATTATATGGTATTTTACTGTCTCCCTCTGACATTTCACTTAGCATAATACCCTCAAGGTCCGTCCACGTTGTCACAAATGGCTGGATTTCATAATTTCTTATGGCTGAGTAGTATTCCATTGTGTATAAATACCACATCTTTATGCATTCGTCCCTTGATGGGCACGTAGGTTGCTTCCAAGTCTTGGCTATTATGTATAATGCTGCAATGAACACAAGGGTGCGTATATCTTCATGCATTCATGTTTTCATGTTCTTTGGATAAATACTCAGCAGTGAAATAGCTGGATCATATGGCAGATCTGTTCTTAATTTTTTGAGGAATCTCCAGACTGTTTCCCATGGTGGCTGCACCAGTTTTCACTCCCACCAGCAGAGTATGAGGGTTCCATTCTCTCCACATCCTTTCCAACACTTGTTATTTCCTGTCTTGTGAATTATAGCCATTCTGATGGGAGTGAGGTGATACCTTATTGTAGTTTTGATTTGCATTTCCCTGATAGTTAATGATGTTGAACACCTTTTCATGTGCCGTGCCTGTTGGCAATCCATATATCTTCTTTGAAGAAATGTCTGTTCAGATCTTCTGCCCATTTTTTAATTGGATTGTTAGTGTTTTTTTTTTTTTGAGATGTATGAGTTCTTTGCATATTTTGGATATTAACCCCTTATCAGATATATGATTTGCAAATATTTTCTCCCAATTGTTAGGTTGTCTTTTTGTCTTGTTGACGGTTTCCTTTGCAGTGCAGAAACTTTTTAGTTTGATGTAGTCCCATTTGTTTATTTTTTCTATTGTTTCCCTTGCCTGGTCAGACATGGTACTTGAAAATATGCTGCTAAGACTTATGTCGAAGACATAGGTTTTCTTCCAGAAGTTTAATGGTTCTACATGTTATATTCAAATCTTTAATCCATTTTGAGTTAATTTTTGTGTATAGTGTAAGATAATGTTCTACTTTCATTCTTTGGCATGTGGCTGTCCAGTTTTCCCAACACTGTTTGTTGAAGAGACTTTCTTTTCTCCATTGTATGTTCTTGGCACCCTTGTGGAAAATTAGCTGTCCATAGATATGTGGGTTTATTTCTGGGTTCTTGGTTCTGTTCCATTGATCTGTGTGTCTGTTTTTGTGCCAGTACCATCCTGTTTTGGTTACTATAGCTTTGTAGTATATTTTGAAATCAGGGAGTGTGATATCTCCAGCTTTGTTCTTTTTTCTCAGGATTCCTTTGGCTATTTGGGGTCTTTTGTTGTTCCATATACATTTTAAGATTATTTGTTGTATTTCTGTGAAAAACGTTGTTGGTACTTAGGGATTGCGTTGAATCTGTAGGTTGCTTTAAGAAGTATGGACATTTTAACTGTCAATTCTTCTAATCCAAGAGCACTGAATATCTTTCCATTTCTTTGTGTCTTCTTCAATTTCTTTCAATAATGTTTTATAGATTTCAGTGTACAGATCTTTCACCTCTTTGGTTAAGTTTATTCCTAGATATTGTATTATTTTTGTTGCAATTGTAAATAAGATTGTATTCTTTATTTCTCTTTCTGTTATCTCATTGTTAGTGTATAGAAACACAACTGATTTTCATATGTTGATTTTGTATCCTGCAACTTGACCATATTCATTTATTATTTCTAGAAGTTTTTTAGTGGATTCTTTATGGTTTTCTATATATAAAATCATGTCATCTGCAAATAGTGACAATTTCACTTCTTCCTTTCCAATTTGGACTCTTTTTATTTCTTTTTCTTGTTTGATTGCTCTGGCTAGGACTTCCAATACTTTTTATACAAGAGTGGTGAAAGTGGGCATCCTTGTCTGGTTCCTGTTCTTAGAGAGATGACTTTCAGTTTTTCTCCACTGAGAATGATATTAGCTGAGGATTTGTCATATATGGCGTTTATTAAGTTGAGCTACTTTCCTTCTATACCCGTTTTATTCAGAGTTTTGGTTGTAAATAGATGCTGTATCTTGTCAAATGCTTTCTCTGCATCTGTTGAGATGATCATGTAATTTTTATTCTTCATTTTGTTAATGTGGTGTATCACATTGATTGATTTGCTGATGTTGAACCATCCCTGCATCCCTGGAATAAATTACACTTAATCATGATGTATGATCTTTTTAGTGTATCATTGTATTCAATTTGCTAGTATTTTTTTAAGGATTTTTGTATCGATATTCATCAGTGATATTGGCCTGTAATTTTCTTTTTTTATGATGTCCTTGTCTGGTTTTGGTATCAGGGTAATCTTGGCTTTGTAGAATGAGTTAGGAAGCTTCCTCTTCTCTTCAATTTTTTGGAAGAGTTTGAGAAGGATAGGTATTGAGTCTTCTTGGAATGTTTGGTAGAACTCACCAGAAAAGCTGTCTGGTCCTGGACTTTTATTTTTAGGGAAGTTTTTGATTACTACTTTGATTTCTTTACTGGTAATCAGGCTATTTGAATTCTGTATTTCTTCTTGATTCAGTTTTGGAAGGTTGTATGATTCTAAGAATTTATCCATTTCTTCTAGATTATCCAATTTGTTGGCATATAGCTTTTCATAGTGTTCACATAACCTTTTGTATTTCTCAGGCATCTGTTGTAACTTCTCTTCTTTCATTTCTGATGTTATATATTTGAGCCTTTGCTCTTTTTTTTTGGTGAGTCTAGCTAAATGTTTGTGAATTTTGTTTATCTTTTCAAAGAACCAGCTCTTGATTTCATTGATTTTTTTCTAGCTTCTAGTTCATGTGTTTCTGCTGTGATTTTTATTATTTCCTTCCTTCTAATTATTTTGGGCTTTGTTTGTTCTTGTTTTTCTATTTCCTTTAGCTGCACAGTTAGATTGTTTATTTGGGATTTTTCTTGTTTGTTGAGGTAGGCCTGAATTGCTATAAACTTCCCACTTAGAACCATTTTTGCTGTATCCCAGAGATTTTGGCATGTCGTATTTTTATTTTCATTTGTCCCCAGGTATTTTTTGATTACTCCTTTTACTTCTTCATTGACCCAATCCTTGTTCAAGAGCATTTTGTTTGATCTCCACATATTTGTGGCTTTTCTGATTTTCTTCCTGTAGTTGATTTCTAGTTTCATACTTTTATCAGAAAGTATGGTCAGAAAAGATGCTTGCTATTATTTCAATCTTCTTAAATTTATTGAGACTTGTTTTGTGGCCTAATATGTGATCAGTATTGGGGAATGTTCCACGTGCATTTGAAAAGAATGTGTATTCTGTGGTTTTTGGATGGAATGTTCTGTATGTATCTACCAAGTCCATCTGGTCCAATGTGTAATTTAAAGGCAATGTTTCCTTATTGGTCTTCTGTTTGGATGATCTATCCATTGGTGTAAGTGGAGTGTTAAAGTTCCCTACTATTATTGTGTTTCTGTCTATTTCTCCTTTTATGTCTGTTAATAATTACTTTATATATGTAAGTGCTCCTACGTTGGGTGCATAGATATTTACAAGTTTTATACCCTCTTGTTGGGTTGTTCCCTTTACCATTATGTAGTGCCCTTGTCTCTTGTTGTAATTTTTATGTTAAACTCTGTTTTGTCTAAGTGTTGCTACCCCAGCTTTCTTTTCTTTGCCATTTACATAGAGTATCTTTTTCCATCTCTTCACTTTCAGTTTGTGAGTGTCTTTAGGTTTGAAGTGTGTCTCTTGTATGCAACATATATATAGGTCTTGGGTTTTTTTATCCAATTGGCCACCCTATGCCTTTTGATTGGAGCATTTAGTCCATTGAAATTTAAAGTGTCTATTGATAAGGATGTACTTATTGCCATTTTGTTACATTTTTTTCCAGGGGTTTTAGTAGTTCTTTTCTGGTCCTTTCTTCTCTTGCTCTCTTCCTTTGTGGTTTGATAGCTTCCTTTAGTATTATGTTTGGGTTCCTTTCTCTTAATTATTTGTGTATCTATTATAGGTTTCTGGTTTGTGATTACCATGAGATTCATATATAATAATCTACATTTATAGCAATCTATAATGAGTTGATGGTCTCTTTAGTTTGACCTTTTTTAAAAGCTCTAGTGTTTTGCTCCCCTCCTCCCACATTTTGTGTTTTTGATATCATATCTAACCTCTCATTTTGTCTGTGTGTATCCATTACCCTCTTATCATTGGAATTGGTAATTTTAGGACTTATGTCTTCTGACCTCCATAGTATCTTCATAGGTGGTTGAGCTGCTACCTTTACTGTATTTTTGCCTTTACCAGTGATTTTATTGCCTTTTTTAAAAATAATTTCCTTATTCCTATTTGTGGTCTTTTCTTTCCCACTTAAATAAATCCCTTTAGCATTTCTTGTAAAACTTGTTTCTTGGTGATAAACTCCTTTTGTTTTTGATTGTCTGGAAAACTTTATCTCTCCTTCCATTCTGAATGATAACTTTTCCAGAGAGAGTATTCTTGGCTGTAGGATTTTTTTTTTCATCACTTTAAATATATCATGCCACTCCCTTCTAGCTTATAAGGTTTCTGCTGAGAAGTCAGCTGATAGCCTAATGGGGTTTCCTTTGTATGTGACTTGTTGCCTTTCTCTCATGACTTTTAGGATTCTCTCTTTATCTTTAATTTGGACATTTTAATTATAATGTGTCTTGGCGTGGGGCTGTTTGAGTTTATGTTGTTTGGTGCTCTCTGTGCTTCCTGAACTTTGATGTCTGTTTCCTTTCTAACGTTAGGAATGTTTTCACCTATTATTTCTTCAAATAAATTCTATGCCCCTTTGTCTCTCTCTTCTCCTTCCTGGACACCTATAATATGAATGTTAGTGTGCTTGATGTTGTCCCAGAGTTCCCTCAGACTGTTCTCATTCTTTTTAACTCATTTTTCTTTTCTCTGTTCAGCTTGGGTAATTTCCTCTCCTCTTTCACCCAGCTTGCTGATCCAATCTTCTGTATCATCTACTGTACTATTGAGTCCTCTAGTGACTTTTTCGTTTCCAGTATTGCATTCTTCATTTCTGATTTTTAAAAATATTTTCCAATTCTTTACTGATGTTCTCAATGTATTCATCCATTCTTCTCCCAAGATCAGTGAGCATCTTTAAGGCTTTTTGTTTGAGCTCTTTGTCAGGTAGATTGTTTATTTCTGTCTCATTTAGTTCTTTTTCTGGGGTTTTGTCCTCTTCCCTTGTTTGGAACACATTCCTTGCCTCTTCATTTTCCTCTTTCTCTGTGCTTATATCTAAGTATTGGGTGGGTCAGCTATGTCTCCTGATCTTGGAAAAGTGGCCTTGGAAGCCCAGCAGTGTGCTTCCCTTCATCACCAGTTCCAAATGTTACAGGAGTGACCCCTGTTTGGGCTATGCATAACCTTCTTTTGTGGCAGGGTTGCTCTTGCTGCAGATGCCCGGGGAGTTTAGGCTGTCTTCCTAGCCAGCTGATTGTAATGCTCAGCTACGTGTGGCTGCTATGGACCCTTCAGTCACTTTATTGGGTTTGGGGTTCCCCAGTACAGTTGGCTGCAAGGTCTAATGGCACATTCCTGTTGTAGTTTTTCTGTTAAGTGAGTAGGCCCCAATGTGGCTGGTTGCTAATCTCAGGGGCTTACAATTGCTGTAGGCCTCCAGCCTGCAAAGCTGTTATCAACTCTCTCAGGATTGCAGATGAGTAGGGCTGGCCCGAGCACAGGAGCACCCAAAGAGGTCCTTTCATTTCAACCTGAAGGACTAGCTTTAGTGTACCTTGTAGAGCAGGTCTGCTAGTGATGTATTCTGTCAGTTTTTGATTATGTGGGGATGATTTAATTTTCCTTTTATTTGTGAAGGATGCTTTTACTGTATATAGAATCCCATTTTTTAAAAATTGTGGTAACAACACTTAACATGAGATCTTTTTTAATAGTGCCATCAAGTTGATTCTGACTCCTCTCAACCCTGTGTACAGCAGAGCAGAACCCTGCCCAGTCTTTTTGTACCATCCTCTCACCTTCTGGTGCTATATCAGACAGTGCTCTGCTGTTGTTCACAGGGTTTTAGTGCCCAATTTTTCTGAATTGAGTGGCCAGGTCCTTCTTCTGAGTTTGCCTTTGGAAGCTCTGCTGAAACCTATCCACCATGAGTGATGCTACTGGTATTGGAAAGACCAGTGTCATAGCTGTCAGCATTGCAGCAATGTGCAGAGCCACAATATGACAACCAACAGACAGGTGGTGTGGTGCCCTGAGTGGAAATGAGCCTGGGCTGTTGTGGTGAGAGAGCTGAATCTTAACCACTATACCACCAAGGCTGGCTAATACGAGATCTTCTCTCTTAATTTTTTAAGTGTAGAACACAATATTAGCTATAGGCACAATGTTGTACAGCAGATATCGAGAACTTATTCATCTTGCATAACTGAAACTTTATACTAGCTGAATAGCAACTCCCCATCTCTCCCTTTCCCCAGCTCCTGGCAACCACCATTCTACTCTCTGTTTCCATGAGTTTGAATGTTTTAGATACCTCATGTAAGTAGAATCATGCAGTATTTGTCTTTCTGTGCCTGGCTGATTTTACTTAGGATAATGTTCTCAAAGTTCATCCACGTTGGTGTATCTTGAAATTTTCCTTGTTTTTTAAACATATGCGATATTCTACTGTACATGTATACAACACCTATTTATCTCTTTGTTGATATTCTCACTTTGTTCATGCATTGCTTCCCTGAGCATTTTTATGATGATTATTTTAAATTCTTTGCTAGGCAATTCCAATATCTCTGTTACGTTAGATTCAGTTTCTGGAGTTTTATTTTGTCCCTTTGTTTGGATCATGCTTCCCTATTTCTCCATTTCCTTAAGTCTTTATGTTTGTAGCTACACATTGGAAAAAACCACCACCTCTCCCAGTCTGTATGGATTGGTCTCATACAAGAGAAGACCTCCACCAATTAACCTGACCAGAAATTCTATGGACCTCTCAAACTGTTGTGCTATTCTAAACTGATGTCTTTATTCTAAGCAGCTTCCTAGGCATCTAGACTATGACAGGCCCTGTCCTCACTCCAAGATAGGCAATTCTCTTATGTATCAGCCAATAAAGTTGGGACATTGGATGTGAAGTACAGTTTTTTCCCTCCTCAGGGAAAAGCTGAAAGCTGGTGTTCTTCACCAACTTGCTTTGCTCTTGGCCAGGGGGAGAGGCCATGGCAAGTGCTCTTGTGCTACTTCAAACCACTATATTTATTTGCAGTGGTCCCTGGGCATCTAGAATATACCGGGTCCAATCAGTACTCTGAGATAGGCAAGACAGAGGCATATCCCTTAGGCAGCACCCAGAGGAGGTAGAACATTCATACACGCACCCCTCTGTCTCTCCCAAGGGAGAAGTTGGGAATTGGGGGTTTTCTCTCAATCATATGCCACTGTGTTGGAGGTGGGGATTATGGAGAGTGGGTGTTGCAAATTTTCCTACTGGTTTCAGTGTGGCTGGTTTTCTGTGTCCCCAGGGTTCAGGAGCCTCTCAACTAGTTGCTGGATTTCTTACAAAGGTAATTGATCCATGTATTGTTGAAGCAGTGTGTCTGTGGGGAGAAGGAGCGTTCAGGGCTTCTTCTTCAGCCAGGTATCTTGGTGATGTTATTTTAACATAAAATTCTTGGAGAATTCTTTGTTGACATTCTTTTCCTTTCAAAACTTTGAAAATGTAATTCCAGTACCTTCTAATCTCTATGGTTTCGAATGAGAACTTGGGCATTAACTTTAACAGTATCTCTTGTATATGATGAGTCATTTTTTCCTTGCTGCTTTCAAGATTGTTTTGATTTTGGGAGTTTGAGGTGTGAATCTCTTTGATTTTATCCTATTTGAAGTTTGGTGAGCTTGTCAGATATGTATTTTTTTAATGAATTTTGTGTAATTTTAGGCCATTATGTCTCAAATATGTCTTTTGCTCCTTTCTCTCTCATCTCTTGGGACACCCCGCTCTGCACAGATAAGTACTCTTGATTGTGACCCACATGTCTGTGAGGCTGTTTTCACTTTTCTTCATTCTTTTTGCTTTCATTACTTCAGACTGGATTATCTTTATTGATCTATAGTCAAGTTCACTGATTCTTTCTTCTGATGTCTCAAATCTTATGTTAAGCTTTGCTAGTGAAATTTTCATCTGACGTATATTTCAACTATAGAATTTCTATTTTGCTTATTGTAATAAATTCCATCTTTTTATTAATATTTTCTGTTAGGTGATAAATCAGTCTTATAATTAATTCCTTAGGCATGGTTTCTTTTAGTTCTTTGAAAAAATATATATAGACTCTCTAGCACTATACTTTTGTCTTATTATTTAATAGTTTCTTAACGATTTTAATAGCTATCTTTTGTTTGACATAATTTACAGAGTTTTAATATCGTATTACTTCAGAGAACATATAGAAATCTTGCACAAGTGTATTTCTGTTTAAGTCCAATGCTTAGTACTGTTGTCACTAAGCATGAGTTAGATATGTTAAATGTTATGAGTTATAAATTCTTCAGTACAATGTTCTAATTTTTGCATTAAACAGCCATAAGACTTATTGAATGAATAAAAAGAAAAAGTGTATTTATAATATTGTGTATTAATTCACATATTTGCCATTTCTGGTAACCTTCATTCATGTAAATCTGAATTGCCACCTAGTCTCATATAATTTCCCTTCAGCCTGATAAACTTCTTTTATGATTTATCATAATGCTGGTCTGCTGGCTACAAATGTTATTTTTGTTTATCTGAATATGTATTTTTGCCTGCCGTTTTGAAGAATTATTTTTCTATGTATAGAACTGTTGGTTGAGAATTTTTTTCTTTTGTCCTTTGAATATATCTTTCCTGTGTCTTCTGTCCTTCATTGTTTGTGATAAAAAGTTCCATCCCAATCATGTGGTATTCTCCCTTTTGTAATGTATTTCCTTCTACATGCTTTGAGGATATTCTTTTTATTTTTAGATTTCAGCAATTTGACTATGATGTGTCTAGGAGTAGTGATTATGCTTTTTAGCTCTAGAATTTCTGTTTTTGATAGGAAATCTCAACAGAGAAATAGAAACTTTCTGTTCACTCACCAAGATGACTTCCCTTTACACCTTAAAAAATACGGGTTTAGTTCGGATTTTGTTTAGAGTTAATTCCTGTTGAGTTTTCTATCCCTGAAAATAGATAACACTTTGTGTTTCTTTGAAAGTATAGTAATTTATGGAATCTGTATAGTTTAGATATGTTTTGGTAAGCCTGGGTTCAACTTTATTCTTCTGGGATTTTTGTTGTTATTGTTTTTGTAAGTAGTTAGCTTGGACCAAATATCAAACTTGCCAATCTCAACTCAGTTCTTATAGCTTTTACCTGCTACATTTTTTAATGTGGCTACCTGGGTTTTCCCCTGAAACTGTGTAGTTTGTTGCTAAACCAAAAATTTGGACTGGGTTTACAGGCAGACTTTGGCGTTAATCTTTGTGATTTCCTTGCTTATAGGGATTCTCCTTTAAATTTTCAACTGCTTGGCCATCCTTGTGCTCTATCATCTAATACCTTAAGCCAATAAGGCTTCACTTTTCTGCTTTCCAAGGTGGTCTTCATTGGGGAATACATACAGTTAAAAAGGGGGCTACTTCAAAGAACTCATCCAGTGCAGCTCTGTCTTTTGATTCAATATTCCTATCTGGTTCTTGTCAATTTTTAAAACATTTTATTTGTTTATTTCTTTTTGCCACGTCACGTGGACTCTCCTTTTACATGTGTAGTTTGGTGGATAAGGATAGAGTTTACACTCGGATTTTGGGTCTCACACTTTCTCATTTCTTTTGCTTCCAGAATTTCTACCTTAAATTGCTGGCTGCTTTTCCAGTCCTAAGCTCTGCTCTATTCTATGTCAAACTGTAAAGCTACAATTTTCTGCCCACCATAGCTGTGTGATTTGGGGAACTCCATCACACACAAGAAAAGTACAAACCTGCATTTCTTCACTCTTGCACATACAGTCTTTCAAGAAGAAACTCTCCTCTGTCTTCCTTCTGCTCTTGGATAAATTCCAGTACCTTTAAAACAGTTGCTTTTTATTATTAGCCCAGGTTTTATAATTGTTATATGCACAACCACTTCACTCTTCTTCTGTCATGGAAATTCTCTCCAAGAAATAAGTTTAAAAAAAAAAAGAGTATGTGTAGTATGTGTATAAACAATTTCACTGCAGCATTCCATATCAGTGACATTTGAATAGTAAAGTAATTTATGACAAATCGAATCAAAGCAGTATTATGTAGTCAATGAGATGATAATTATGAAAGCTATGCAACAACAGAAAATATGTACTATATAATATTAGGTGATTAGAGAAAAACACAGAATTCATGCACACGTGTTGATAATAGGTAGTAGAGCACATTGAAAATGGAATCATTAGGATTATGAGAAGCTTATTATCCATTCATTCATTCAACAAATATTGTGAATACTACTAAATACCACTGTACATTTATAGCTAAAACAAAAGTATTACCATTCTCATGGAACTTAAAATCTTCCAGAAATGCATATACAAACAAAAATTATTTTTATAATAGACAAAATTTGCAAATGTATAAGCTGGACTAAAGAAAACAGATCTTAAGTCAACACATTTTTTTCTATTTGGAAAAGTTACATTTCTTGTACAAATAGTTGGACGGTAGTCTCCCCTTATACATGGTTTTGCTTTCTGCAGTTTCAGTTACCCACAGTCAACCTCTCCTGAAAATTTTAAATGGAAATTCCTAGAAAGAAACAATTCATAAGTTTTAAATTGTGTGCTGTTCTGAGTAGTGTGATGAAATCTCATGCCATCTGACTCCATCTGGCCCAGGATGTGAACCATCACTGTGTTCCGTGGATCCATGCTGCATACGCTATTTGCCTGCTAGTCACTTAGTAGCCACCTCAGTTATCAGATTGACTGTCGCAGTATCACAGTGCTTGTGATCAAGTAACCCTTATTTTCTTTAATAATGGCCCCAAAGCACAAGAGTAGTGATGGTAGCAATTTGGATATGCCAAATAGTAGCTGTAAGTGCTTATTTTAAGCGAAAAGGTGAAAACACTCAACTTAATAAGAAAAGAAAAAAAATCATATGCTGAGGTTGCTAAGATCTATGGTAAGAAGAAATCTTCTATCCATGAAATTGTGAAGAAAGAAAAAGAAATTTGTGCTACTTTGCTGTCACAACTCAAATATGTATGTATAGGAAAAAAACATAGTATATATAGCATTCAGTACTATCCGTGGTTTCACACATCCACCGGGGGTCTTGGAACATATCCCCTGTGGATAAGGGGGGACTACTATATATGCTCACTTTGGAAAAGAGAAAGAAGATATGTATTTACAAAGTAGGTGTAACTTTAGCTGACTTTTGAAGGAAGATAAGACTTTATCAAGTTGGCTCTGAGACAGAAAACAGAGATCGTTTTCAGTCCTTATTTATATATTATATTAAATATTTATAACAGAAAAAAATAACATTTAAGCCTTTGCACTATAATATCCAGTTTTCTATACTACAGTGCTGGTGTAGTATAAAGCAGACCTCACATTCATGGTTTCTGCTTTCTAGATGTTTACAACCTAACACAACTGACTTGAGTGAAAGTGATATGAAGCATAGCTTACAGAAAATGCCGTATTTGGAAACCAAAACATGCATACTCAGATTTATATACATACATTTATATATGGTCTGTTAAATGTGTCCTTTAATTAAACCTAAGCCTTGAACTGCAGCTTCAATAAAGAAGATATCCCTAAGAATAAGTTGATTCTGAAAATATACAAGCAAAGTAGAATTCTGCAGCTTGTATTATAGTGTTAACATACATTTTCTATCAACCCACCTTTTTTTTCATCTTAAGCTCCTTGAGGAAAATGACCATATTGGACTCATATTCTTATTCTCTATATGATATTTGCACAATGCCTTACACATAAGTACATTCAATAATTTTTTTTTTCTCTTTTAAAGATTGGCACCTGAGCTAACAACTGTGGCCAATCTTTTTTTTTTTTTTTTGCTTTATCTCCCCAAATCCCCCCTGGTACATAGTTGTATATTTTAGTTGTGGGTCCTTCTAGTTGTGGCATATTGGACGCCGCCTCAATGTGGCCTGACGAGTCGTGCCATGTCTGTGACCAGGATCCGAACCAGCGAAACCCTGGGTTGCCACAGCGGAGCACGCAAACTTAACCACTTGGCCACGGGGATGGCCCCTCAATAAATATTTTATAATTTTGTTTTTCTAAAATGTAAGATATAAATCTAGAGAAATTTGAAGCATAAAGGATCTTTTTGATTATTTAATTCACTTGAAAATGTAACCAAAAATATTTAAAACTGTTTTAAAATCTATCACCGTCTCACCTGTTGTTTTCTTCTCCCCTCTTCACTTCTGTCCTCATTTTGAACTACAATAAAATGTCTTATCCTGCAAACTGTACATATGCACTGAGAATAAGGAGAGTTTAGTATGGCTGACACTGAAGAAAGCAATGAGGGCATGTGTGAAATAAATCCAAAGTTAATAGATTCTTAAGCCAATTCAATATGTCTTTCAAGACGGTCTAAAAGGAAAATCCATCCCTAGATATTTATGCATTTGTACAGCAACAATTACTTTGATGGAGCGAAAGACTTTTTAAAATTGTTCTAGGCTAAGAGCAGAGCCAGACCAACTGGTTTCAAAATTGAAGAACAAAGCCTAGACTTTTTAAAGTATCTCAAAAATGATTTAGTTTAAGCTTAACCTTGAATGATTAGTGTAGCATAGCTCACGCTGGGTATAAGTGATATACAGCTATCAGTTAATAAATAATTGCTAAGCCTTAATATGTATGAAGTTTGGTGTTAGCTGCTGAGGCTGCAATGATGAAATAGACATAGTCCATGCCATCATGGAGCTTACATTCTAGCAATCATAACTAATCTAATAATTAACTTTGCTCATAATGATTAATATAATATTGTCCTTAACATAGCATAGTTATCACAGAATCAGAAATAAATAACATTTACTTCATTCACACTGTTTACTGCAAAAATCCAAAGAAGTATGGCTCAATTGAAAGTGATGTTTAGAATACTACTTCTAATCATAAGAGTAATAATAACTAACACTTAATGACTGCCTACTACTTGCCACACAGTGCTTTAAGCCATTGACAGGCATTAACTTATTTAATCCTCACAATAACCCTGGAAGGCATGTACTGTGATTATCTCCATTTCACAAATGAGGAAAATGAGGCTTATGGAGGTTAATAAGTTGTCCAAAGTTATTCAGCTGGAAAGCAACAGATCTACTGAAACCCAAGTAATCTAGTCCCAGAGTCGGTGCCTTCAATCACTCTGCAGCTTACCAGTTGTGTAGGACTTGGGACAGAGTCACATAGAAGACAACTTGAAGATTATTTTCCAAATGTATCAAGGACCGTTTACAAATGTTTTAATTTTAGGAGAAACCAAATACAAGTGCATGTTCGTGTGTATGTGTGTGTGAAGGGTCAAAAGAAAACTATTATAACTTTAATAAATTCACTTTTTTATTAATGAAATTTGTATAAAGTTCATTACCAATAGCATTGCCAAGTATGTTATTTGTCTGGTTAAAAAAGTCTCTCAGAATGTTGCAATGATCTCATCATTTCTTGTGTATCTAAACACATATTTCTAACTCATTCCATAGACCTGTGTGTTGAATGTATATACCAGAGGCTTGGGATAGAAGGGGCTTAGAGGTTAGGGGAGGAATAAAAGGAAATAAGTAAACAAAAATGTGTTTCAGTGAGTGCTAATTAGAGCCCTGTGGCTTTCTGTTCGAGCATCACTGTTTCATGATTATTGCTATTTTTAACACATTTTAAAATTTTAAAACAGTTTTAAATTTACAGAATCATTTCAAAGATTGTACAGAGACTTTCCATATTCACACACCCAGTTTACCCTATTATTAATATTGTACATTATTACAGTACATTTGTCACATTTTGGTGAACTAAAATCGATACGTTATTATTACCTAGCATATATAGTTTATTCAGAATTCCTCAGTTATTTCTCTAATGTGTTTTTCTGTCCCAGGATTCCATCTAGGATACCACATTACATTTAAAAGTGATATTTCCTTAGGCTCCTTTTAGCAGTGAATTTTTCTCAGACTTGTGTTGTTTTTGATGACCTTGACAATTTTAAGGGTTACTATCAGATATTTTGTAGAACGTCTCTCAATTAAGATGTGTCTAGTGTTTTTCTTATGTTTAGATGGGAGTTATTGGTTTCTAGGAGGAAGATAACAGAGGTTAAGTGCCACTTTCATCACATCTTATCAAGATGTAATATGTTGCACATATTATCAACACGACTTATCACTATTAATGTTAAACTTGATCATCTGATTGAGGGAGTGTTTAAGTTTTTCCAATGCAAAGTTACTCTTTTTCTCCCCTTTCCAAACTGTACCCTTCAGAAAGAAGTCACTATGAACAGCTCACATTTTAGGAGTGAGAAGTTATACTCCATTTCTTTGAGTTGGAGTGTCTACGTAAATTATTTGCAGTTTTTCTACAAAGGAAATTTGTCCCTTCCTCTCCCACTCCTGATTTATTTGTTTATTCAATTATCTTTTATGTAAGTATGGTCTCATGGTTATTTATTTTATACTTTAGGTTATACACAAATATTTTTAATTTTTATCTAATATTTGTTTTGTTGCTAAAATTTTTCCAACTCTTGTCATTGTGAACTTTTTTAGTTGGCTCCTGTATCCCTTTGATATACTCCAATTATTTTTAAGCAATTTCTTTCTCTCTGGCGCTACAAGGGAGCATAACTGCTTAGGTGGCCTGAAAAATCTTTAGAATGAAATGGAATTTTGACTTGGACTTTAAAAGATTAGTGGGATTATATGAGATTCAAAAAGTTCCCCCATGCAAAGGGGGAAGTATATTCAAAGTCACAGAGGTGTGAAAGAACATGGTATCCTTAGAAAAACAATAATTCTGTGTAGCTGATTGGGAAGGTGATTGGGGTCAGACAAATGACTAGAAAGATAAATTGAAGCTGACTTTTGTGCAGGGCCTTCTAATTTAGCCTTCCTCTTGGAACTCTAGGGATGTAAAACAAGAACATAAACAGATTCAATTGAAGGAAATTATTAGAAATGAATATACAAACGTTTAATGGACAGCACTAAAAAGAAGAAAAAATATCTTCACAGTGAAATTTATCTTCTTGCAACTGAGGCTCAGTACTTTCACCTTCCAGTAACTTGTCAAAAGTGTAAGAAAAAAGACTGAGGGGCTAAGACTTTATAACTGCTAAAACAATACAGAACAAAACTCACCTAAGGTGGCAACTGTGTGACAGCTACTGTAAAGGGTGGTTATTGATCATGAGACTTATCATTAGATGTAAGAATAGTCTCAAATTCTCTTGATACATATGCATATTTATAAGAGACATACTTGATGAGACCTGGTAAGTCATTTCAATAGCTGTTCATTTAACATGTCTTGTTTTCGTCTGCTCAGGCTGCTAGAATAGAACATGAGATATGTGTGCTTCTTACGCTGTGCAATTTACAAATCTTCTCCTTCTTGAACAAGATTAAAGTCATATCTCATGCATGATTAAATAGCCCCTTTGTATCCCAAGGTTCAAGGAAATGAATGGGAACAAGTTCCTGTTCAATAGACAATGTGAATAAGCAAGAAAATGCACAAACTTACTTTAAAGGGTCAGCCATAATCAGCCTATGTGACACTACGGGAGTATCTTAAACATATGCACAGTAATAAACCTGCTTAAGAATACTTATTATTACTTATTATACTATTTTGCTCTAGATTATAATATTATACCCGTGGAATTTCAAAGAAAATAGAGATTTCATAGATTTTCCTAAAAAGCTTGTTAAAAATAGCAAACTCTCTCACTCTACTCATCCAAGATCCAAATTATTTTAAAGGTTTTCCATTTCTCTTGTAATGTATGACATAGTTTTTGGAAGGAATTGTATTTTTTTGACATATTCCTTCCTCTAATTCAATCCTGTACACTATAAAAATAAATATTCTTCAATTAAATATTACAGTTAATGTAATGAGTTTTGAAAAGGTCAAAAACCTGAGTCTAGGCTTCACCTGTAATGGGCCTTGCACAATTTTATTTCTTTCTTATCACCAATACTATGTCTGCTGTTAGGTATGGTAAAGACAGAGAGAATCAATCAGAGAGTGAAACACAAAATAAAATAGTCTAGCTTTCTTGTTTTATTAAATCAAAATATTTGATAATCATTAGGACTTCTGGCTAGTTTTTACCCTATCTGAAAACAAGTTTAGCTTGCCAGTATGTTATTTGGGATAACATTGCTTCCTTGGTACAGTACTTAAGAGAAGGGCTGTAGCCTTTTTCTCGTAATTTACAACTCACACAGCAGGAAGAAGGCAGTTCATGTACTTTTGAAATAGATTTTAAACTTTGAAAAAATATGAATTTATCTGGATTGATGGTACATTTGTGTGTACATTATCTTTGTTTGTGTACTCAAATGAGGCATCTGTCTTTAATATGACAGTATATCTCATGAACATATGAACTGAGCAAGTTTCAGATCCGAGCTAATCAAGTTCTCTCTGACAACTCCAGCAATCTTTCTGTTTTAGGCTGGGAGACATATCCATTCTCCTGGATCAAGCCATGACTAATGGATGAGAATGTTAACATCATTCATCCTTTATATCTATCCAGAGATAACTCAGAGGAGGGAGGAGATAGTGTGCACCACATTAGGGCTTGTTTTGTTCATTCTTTAGACAATTAAGAGGAGACAGGTGAATATGAAATATGACAAAACAAGTATTTTCAGCAGTAATATTTTCACTTGAAATCCTTCCTTTGGTATGGGGGTTTCTTGCCAACTCATTTGTATGTCATATTTCTATTTAAATGAATGTTTGTAGTTCACTGCGTGAGTATGGGCCGTGCAGAGGACATTGGGAACATCTTTTCCAAGAAAACAATCTCTAATCCATCAAGCACCTATTCCCTTTGAAAAAGAGCCAAATGGGAAACTTCTAACTCAGACATACAAAAAGTAATATAAAAACCTACTGTAGACTTGGGATTCCTTTTAATACTTAAATCAATGTATTGAACGACAATAATATTTTGGAATACATTAAAGGTTTCTAATTTGCTTATTAATTAAAAAAGTAATAGAAGCTACATGAAAGTCATACCCATGGAGTTATTGAAAATGCATTGATTTTTTCCCTCTTCTATCTTTATCCCAACAGTTCTGACACTGGATATTTAGGAAAAAGTTTGCTTATTTTAAACATTAAATAAATTCAAAAGATCTCCTTCCTCCTGAACTTCTCAGAAGTATGTATGTATTGTAAATCTCCAAAGGTAAAAGGATTCCTTTAGGGTGTTTGTCTCCATCTCTTTTGTTTCTCCCTATGGGACTATTTGTTCTTAGAGTACAAGCTACCATGCATTTCCCCTTAGGGTATAATTTGGGGAACTATACTAATTTAACAGGTAATATGCCATTTTGTCAGTTTTAAAGCAATATTCAAACTACCCTTCCTAATCCCTAATTGAATAGAGTATTACAAAATCAAATTACATAATCCTGAAGAAACATGATCATGGGAATATAAGTAATATTGCAATGGATTGCTTCACTTGCCTAATTTATCCTACATAATTTTGGTTCTGTTTATTTTACCCAGCAATACCTCTGGCATTTATTATTCTGCAAGTAATTGAAATATAGTATTCCTAGATTATTTCTAAGCAGGATTTTGGAAACTCTGAAGGAGGGAGGAGCCTTGGGAATCTTGTATTAGGATCTATGTTTGTGGTATGGCCATTGGAGGGATCATACTTTGTAGGCTAAGGTATATATTTTTTAGCAAAGAGCTGATTTTGATAACTTTCTTGAGAATGGTTCTTGGTAGTTGGCAAGCATTTTAAGGTTTTATGGGTATTACCTGGAGCCCATGCAGTACAAAGAGGTACCATACTTAAGGAGGGATTAACAATTTTTGGCTTATTTGGTTAGTAATTTTTGGAAGAAGAAGCAAAATTAATGGAGCACAATTCCAGATTAGTGAAGAGAGGATGAAGTAATCTAGTGGTTCTGTCACCTTTGAGATCTAAATAAAGTTTGAGAATTCCTGAGAATAAGCTAGTTACTATAAAATACTATAAAAACCTTCCATTTAAAGGGATGACAATCTGTTTAGACATAAGATGTCCATCAATATTTCTTATAAGAATTGCTCCCAGTGAGATTATCATATAATTTAAATTTGCATTTCCACCTTTCTCCATTAATCCTAGCCTCTAATAAATTTTTAAAGACAGATTTTTGGGTGAATGATTTAAAAAAAATACAATCAGTATGGTTGTCATAAATTAGCAAAGTCTATTTTTATTATTTGAGGGAAGGGAGGAAATTATCAAGCACTATATAGTGTTTTCTCTATGCCAGATACTGTTGTAAATTCTTTATTAATATTAATTCATTGGGTACTGACAACAACCCATGAAGTGCAGGTGTTATTATCATCATCCCTATGGCTGTTTTAAAATATGTCCACAAATTCTTTAATATTCCTTCCTTCAAGGAAGGGGTAGAGTTTAATTCTCCCCTGTGTGTGATCTGGACTTACTGATGAGCTAATAATGAAGTAAGGCAGAAATGACAGTGTATCACTTCTAATATTTGGTTTAAAAAGGAAGTGCAGCTTCTTCATGTTATCTTTCTCCAGAACAGTCATTCTGCAGTAATCCAGCTGCCATATTATGAGGACACTCCAGTCACCCTATGGAGAGGCCCACTTGGTGAAGTACTAAGGACTGCTTCCAGTGGCCGGCAATGAACTTGAGGTTTCCCACCAACAGTTATGTGAGAGTGTTTAGAAATAAATCCTCCAGGCCCAGTCAATCCTGCAGATAACTGCAGCCTCAGCCTTCATCTTGACTGTAATCTCATGACTGGAGTGACTAAGTTGCCCCAATTTGCCCAGGACCTTATTGGATTTTAGCACTAAAAGTCTTGCATCTCAGGCCTCCAATTTGCATGACCAACTTGTTTCAGTTTGGCAGAGACTGTTCCAGTTTTAAAACTAAAATTCCTACATCTTGGGAATCCCTTCAGTTCCAGGAAAACCCGGACTGTTGGTCACTACCAAAACCACCCAGCTAAACTGTTCCCAATTCCCAACTCACAAAAACTGTGATAGAATAAGTGTTTATTTCTTGAAAACACTATGTTATGAGGTAATTTTTACACAGCAACAAATAACATACAGTATCCATTTTACAGTTGAAGAAATGGAGGCAGACACTTTAATTACAGAAAAATTCCCTTTCATAGAGTTGCGTAGCCCAAGTATTTAGTATGAAAATATACTCTACCTAATGTGATTATGGACCACTATTAACAGTAAGTTACGTGTGCCAAAGTGATATGAAATGAAATATGAATCATTAGTAATTCAGTCTTCAGCAAAGGCCTGGGATTTGAAAGACAGCAAGCATTATTGGTCAACTAAACATCAAAACCTTCAGACATCTTCAGAATTTACTACTGAGGAAGTTGATTACTCAGCACAATTTTGAATAAAGTAAGATAACTTGCTGTCTCTAAGCCATCGATATTTTGAATGTTGCTCCGTTCAACAGCTTAAGTCTTCCTTTAGACTGCTGAGGCAATGAAATAGCTTACATATATTTGTGTTTAATGCATTGAGGTTTTCACAATAAGCTTCATTGTTTCTGCAAGTATTTTGAAGAAACAATCAAACAAGTTCAAAGTAGACGCAAACTTTAGCAAATAGTCTGTCTTAAGCAGCCCGATAATGAAAGTTTTACTTGCAGCAATATCATTTATCGCATTGTTTCAGTTCTTTTATGTTATATACAAAGCTATAGGCAAAGGCCTTCTAGCACTCTAAGAAATGAGAAAAAAAATATGCCTTTTAAAGTTAAGTTGTTGGAAAATTGATAGTTTAGCATTTCATATCCTTCCTGTGTGAAATTCAGATTTGCATTAAAATTTCACTTGTTTCAAATATGTGAAAGGAAATTTTGTTCACACTTAAGTCAGCTAGAAGATGTTAAAATTAATGAATTTCACTGTTTTTCAAAGTATATTTTCAGGTAAATATAATATCCTCAAGCCCAGACTAAATTGGACTTTGGATGTCAAATCGAAGACATTGAACTTTTCTTTCAGTCCAGCAATTCCTAAAACATGCCTACACTTCAGAATGACCTGAGGGCTTTAAAAATACAGATTCCAGGACTCCACCCAGATTGAATAGCTGAGGTAGCCATTCAATGTTTTTGTTTTGATTTATTTTAAAGTAACTTGATGAAAGGGCAAAAGTATTTTAGGAAGACAATTCCAGGCAAATTGTACAAGACAGACTGATGTGAAGAGGGAGTGAGGAGGGATGAGTCTCTTGAGAGGCAAGGAAAGCAGATACTCTAGCTAGGGGATTTTTGATATGGTCTAAGGCATGAAGGTGAGTACCAAGATTAGGATAGTGGCGATGGTGATGAAAAAGCGTGCTGCTAATGTCAAACATTTCCACAGAAGTCTGTTTCTCTTCGCTATTTTTGGTTTGGTTTTGTCCTGCTCTCATGTGTTCTTCTTTTAAAGGCCAGATAATGTTAAATTTACATCTGTATAAAATAAACCCGCAGAAATTCAAACAGTTAGAAATGTCATCCTATCAGCCTGGATTCTGCTTTGAAGACCCTTTCAGTCAAAGAAAAGCTTGGACTTCCCCTGAGATTATATTTGATCCTCAAATCTTTCTGTTCCCACTGTAAAAGAGGTTAAAAGAGAGAAAAATCCTCAATAAATGCTTTCTGCAAACAACCAACACCCAAACAGAGGGGAGAGGATAAGCAGGGTCAGCAAAGTCTCAGATAAGAGCACCCATTTATGTACAAAATCATGTTACACATTACTCTTGGAGGTGGAAGCATATTAGATGAGAGCACTCTCATTTCATCAAAGGAAGAACAAGCAGCCAACCACCCATGAATGTCTGTCTAGGCATGTTGATATTAAGTGGCAACTTACGATTATATGTGTTCAGTCAGAAATCCTTGGTAGGTGCTTTTTACACCCAGTCCAATCCTGAACATTCTTCCCAAAGACTGGGAATCTTTGGGAATCAGATTATATTGTAATAATTGAATTTATTATGTCATCAATTGTTGACATAAGACAAAGTGGTGTGCTACATAAACTTGTGTCTTTTACCCAATCAACCCAATCATTCATCCCCAAATCAGACTAGGAGATATTTGGAAATGCAAATATATATATATATAATCTTATAATATTATATATATAATCTCCCCAAAGCAAATAGAAAGGTTAGTTTGCTGAAAACAATGGTGCACCACAAAACAAAGTTGTTTTTATTTTGAATTGTTTTCCACAACACTGGTGGTTTAATATTGTCAGTAATAGCACTCTCATGCATTCGAATGACCGCCTGCACTCCCATGGTGTTCACAGAATCGACATGATTGTTGACTAGGCATGTCCATTGTGGAAAGGAAGGCAGAATACTATTCACCAGGAGGAAAGTTAAAACATCTTTTGTGGTTATGGACAGAAAGATCATAAAATATTAACCTTAACATTTGCACCATTGTACACTGGATTTTCTTGCACATCTGTTCTTGTGTTCTGAGAGTCACCACTGCAATTACATTTATGAGTCAGCTGAAGTAAATATTAAGAATAGTAAAAGTAATGACAATAACAACAGCAGCAGCAGCAGGTTATTGGAAACCTATTTTGTCCTGGCTATCTTTGAGATTCATGTGAGCTCTGTGAGAACAGGGAGTTTTGTCTGATTACTGCTGTATTCTCAGTGCCTAGAACCATGCCTGGGAACACAGTGTAGGCTCTGTAAATAGTGGTGGAATAAATAAGCAAGTATTATGTTCCAAGCATATTTAATCCGTTTTTAAATTTGTTCATTGTGTGTTTCTCCCTATTAGAATATGAGTTCCATGTAGACTGGGACCTTATCTGTCTTATTTACCATGTCTCCTATTGCCTAGAGCAGTATACTGCATATGATACTCAATAAATAATTGTTGAATGAATAACCATTAAACTTTGAGTATTTCTACCTAAACTTGGTTATTTCCTGGGCATTTATTTACTTCAGAAAAGAGGGAGCTGACATTGAACTAGTCCTTCAGTTGAAAGCTATTTGAGTAAAAGTCACAAAAAAGGGCTGAAAGATAGGAAGGGGAAACCAATAGAGATTATTTCCTAAAAGCAACTGGAAATGACAAAATTATAGAAATGGAGAACAAAGATTGCCAGAAGGTAGGAGCAGGATGGGGTGGGCAAAAAGCAAGTATAGCTATAACAAGGCAACTCAGGGATCCTGGTGGTGATGGAGTTGTTCTCTATCTTGACTGCGTCAATGTCAGCGTCCTGATTGTGATGTTACACTATCATTTTGAAAGATGTTTCCATTGGGAGAAACTGGTTAAATGCTACAAGAGAGCTCTTTGTATTATTTCTTACAATTTCATGTGAGTCTACAATTATCTCAAAATAAAATGTTTAGTTAAAAAGTCACTGTAAATGAATCAGAAATAATGCACTTCAAGTATTTATATATTTAAATACAGATAGAAATTTTGCTCACATATGGAATGCTCAGTTCTAACTTTATTTTCAAAGGATTGATGGAGATATCTCAGAAGCCCAAGCCAGCAATTACTGACACAAGACAAAGCAGTATGCTACATTAACATGTGTGTTTTACCCATCTCTATTGCCATGAAAAATATTTCTAAAATCCAAAATGTCATGTTTTCAAGTTATTCTCAAAGCTACTGGCAGTTGTAGCTGTTTGTAACATTGATTTTCAGTCTGGAATGTATGCTGAACAACTCAAACATGGCTCTGGGATTTGGCATGTAGGTCTGTTCACTCTTTTCAATGATTTTGGATGACATCCAAACAAACTCATAAATGTAATATTCAGAGCATGCTCCTCTTGTTTCCCAGCCATCTCCCAACACATAACTCACTTTGATGGGTGTGGATACTTCACACCTCTCTTCATTTTAAACAAGAAGGAAGGAGTCAAAAAATTGTGGAAAAGGAAGACCCATTTTTAAATAGCAGCCTAGTATGTGAGTCTCCCAGCATTGCAGTCTCCAACTCCTTGGCAGCAACTTTTTGTGTTTGTTTGGTATCATATGTAAATAATAATTGTACAAATATAAATATACATCAATTCTTGTACCAATGTTGTGTCCAAATTGATCACTCCTTTGAAATCTTACATAACAGTTACAAACTAACATCTTCAAGCTTCTTGTTTTGCATAGGATCAACTCACTTAAGTAAGAAATTGTACACACAATGAGATCACTATAAATAAAAATTGTGCGAAAATTGTTTCATTTTATGAAACTTTTGTGAAACTATCACATTTGGTAAATATTTAAATTTAATCTTATTTTATGCTATTTAAAATCTTCCATTTATAGATTGCTTCTAATTCTAATAAAAGGATGTATGTTAATGGTTGTTAAGCTACTTGAACCTCATTAAATTCAGAATTATTTTCTGATTGATACTTAATACAGTATATTTCATAATTTTATAAACTGTTGTAGTACCTGAAGTAAAAATTATCCCCTTGATACTGTTTTCTTCTTACATAGCTGTCTGACAACTATTATTTCGTTTAAACCTCATTTTCCAAATATAAATCTAATATATATTTAATGTAAAAATGTGTAATACATAGGGGCCGGCCTGGTGGCATAGTGGTTGGGTTTATGCGCTCTTCTTTGGCGGCCTAGGGTTCACAGGTTCAGATCCCAGGAGTGGACCTAGCACCGCTCATCAAGCCACACTGTGGCAGCATCCTACATAAAATAGAGGAAGATTGGCACAGATGTTACCTCAGCAACAATCTTCCTCACCAAAAAAAAAAAAAATTGTAAAACATGGAAAAGGAAAAAAGGCAGATTCACAGTCTCATTAAACACAGACAGCTACATAGCTTTTCAATAATTATGTTACATACATTTATAAATGTACACTTTATGTATTTCACTTCATTTTGTTTAATTTTTTACATTGTGATGATAATTTCCAATATACAGGGAAAAATGCAGTCAACTGGATTTATCTTTTTTCTTTTCACTTCACAAGTATGTGAGTTTTGTATAAGTCACGTGACTTCTCTGGTCTTTGTTTTCATATCTATAAAATAAGGACGATAATACCACATACTTCTCCAAGTTATTGTGAAGATAAAATAAGCCATGCAACATTCTTCTCATAGCACCTGGCTTTTAGTAAGCATTCAATGAATATTAGCTGCTGTTGTTACTACTACTAGTACCTATACCACCACCATCACCATTACCACCACTACTATGTACTTTTGTGTTCTATACCTCTTGTTTTTTTTTCTTGAGTTCATAATAGTTTACATCGTTGTGAAATTTCAATTGTACATTATTTTATGTCTGTCACCACAAAAGTGCTCCCCTTCACCCTCTGTGCCCAACCCCCACTCCCTCCCCCTGTTAACCACGGAACTGTTTTCTTTGTCCATGTGTTTGTTTATATTCCACATATGACTGAAATCATATGATGTGTGTCTTTCTCAGTCTGGCTTATTTCACTTAGCATAATTCCCTCCAGATCCATCCATGTTGTTGCAAATGGGATGATTTTGTCTTTTTTTATGGCTGAGTAGTATTCCGTTGTATATATATATACACCACATCTTCTTTATCCAGTCATCAGATGATGGGTACTTGGATGGTTTCCATGTCTTGGCTATTGTGAACAATGCTGCGATGAACATAGGGGTGCATATGTTACTTTGGATTGTTGATTTCAAATTGTTTGGGTAGATACCCAGTAGTGGGATAGCTGGGTCATATGGTAGTTCTATTTTTAGTTTTTTGAGGAATCTCCATACTGTTTTCCATAGTGGCAGCACCATTTTGCATTCCCACCAGCAGTGTATGAGTGTTGCCTTTTCTCCACATCCTCTCCAACATTTGTTATTTTTTGTTTTGGTAATTACAGCTAGTCTGATTGGTGTAAGGTGACATCTCATTATAGTTTTGATTTGCATTTCCCTAATAATTAGTGATGTTGAGCATCTTTTCACGTATCTGTTGGCCATCTGTATATCTTCTTTGGAAAAGTGTCTGTTCATATCCTCTGTCCATTTGTTTGATCAGGTTATTCGTTTTTTTTGTTGTTGTTGTTGAGTTGTGTGAGTTCTTTATATACTTTGGAGATCAACCCCTTGTCTGATAAGTGATTTGCAAATATTTTCTCCCAGTCAGTGTGTTGTCTTTCCATTTTGTTCACGGTTTCCTTTGCTTTGCAGAAGCTTTTTAGTCTGATGTAATCCTATTTAACTTTTTCTTTTGTTTCCCTTACCCAGTATACATGGTATTCGAAAAGATGTGGCTAAAACCAATGTCAAAGAGAGTATTGCTTATATTTTCATCCATGTATTTTAGAGTTTCAGTTCTTACATTCAAATCTTTAATCTATTTAGAATTAATTTTTGTGTACAGTGCAAGATAATGTTCTACTTTCATTCTTTTGCATGTGGCTGTCCAATTTTCCCAACATTATTTATTGCAGAGACTTTCCTTTCTCCATTGTATGTTCTTGGCTCCTTTGTCAAAGCTTAACTGTCCATAGATGCATGGTTTTATTCTGGGATTTCAATTCTCTTCCAATGATATGTTTGTCTGTTTTTGTGCTAGTACCATTCTCTTTTTAGTAGTTTTCCTTCTTCGTCTTGTCCTTTTGATTACTATAGCTTTGTAGTATGTTTTGAAGTCAGGGATTGTGATGCCTCCAGCTTTGATTTTTTTCCTCAGGACTGCTTTGGCTGTTAGGGGTCTTTTGTTGTTCCATATAAATTTTTGGATTCTTTGTTCTATTTCTGTGAAGAATGTCATTGGGATTTTGATTGGGATTGCATTGAATCTGTAAATTGCTTTAGGTAGTATGGACATTTTAACTATGTTTCTTCTTCTGACCCATGCACACAGAATATCTTTCCATTTCTTTATATCTTCTTCAATTTCTTTCAATAATATCTTATGGTTTTCAGTGTACAGGTCTTTCACCTCTTTGCATAAGCTTATTCCTAGGTATTTTATTCTTTTTGTTGCAATTGTAAATGGTATTGTATTCTCGATTTCTTTTTCTGCTAGTTCATTGTTAGTGTATAGGAATGCCACTGATTTTTTAAAATTGATTTTGTACCCTGCAACTTTGCTGTAGTTGTTGATTACTTATAATAGTTTTATGGTGAATTCTTTAGGGTTTTCTATATATAAAATCATATTATTTGCAACTAGTGAATGTTTCACTTCTTCCTTTCCAATTTGAGTTCCCTTTATTTCTTTTTCTTGCCTAATTTCTCTGGCCAAAACCTCAAGTACTATGTTGGACAGGAGTGGTGAGAGAGGGTACCCTTGTCTTGTTCTTGTTCTCAGAGGGATGGCTTTCAGTTCTTTGCCATAAAGTATGATGTTGGCTATGGGTTTGTTGTATAGGCCTCTATTATACTGAGGTACTTTCCTTCAATACCAATTTTATTGGGAGTTTTTAACATAAGTGGATGTTGGATCTTGCCAAGTGCTTTCTCTGCATCTATTGAGATGATCATGTGATTCTTATTCCTCACTTTGTTAATGTGGTGCATCTTATTGATTGATTTGTGGATGTTGAAACACCCCCGTATCCCTGGAATGAATCCTACTTGATCGAGGTGTATGATTATTTTAATTTATTGTTGTATTGTGTTTGCCAATATTTTGTTGAGGATTTTTGCATCTAAGTTAATCAGTGATGTTGGCCTGTAGTTTTCCTTCTTCTTGTTGTCCTTGTCTGGTTTTGGTATCAGGGTAATTTTGGCCTCATAGAATGTGTTAGTAAGTGTTCCATCTTCTTCAATTTTTTGGAATATTTTGAGAAGGAGAGACCCTCACTCTTCTTTTAATGTTTGGTAGAATTCCTCAGAGAAGCCATCTGGTCCTGGACTTTTGTTTTTGGGAAATTTTTGATTACTGTTTCAATCTCTGTACTTGTGCTATGGGTATTAAGATTCTCTATTTCTTCTTGATTCAGCTTTGGGAGGTTGTACTGGTCTAGGAATTCATCAATTTCTTCTAGGTTATCTAACTTGTGGGCATATATTTTTTCATAGTATTCTCATAATCCTTTGAATTTCTGCAGTATCTGTTGTAATTTCTCCTCTTTCATTTCTAATTTTACTTATTTGAGCCTTCTCTCTTTTTTTCTTGGTGAGTCTGGCTAAGAGTTTGTCAATTTTGTTTATCTTCTCAAAGAACCAGCTCTTAGTTTCATTAATCCTCTCTGCTGTTTTCTCAGTCTCTATTGCATTTACTTCTGCTCTGATTTTTATTATTTCCCTCCTTCTACTGACTTTGGGCTTTGTCAGTTCTTTTTCTAGCTCTGTTAGGTACATTTTAAGATTACTTATTTGAGATTTTTCTTGCTTGTTGAGGTGGGCCTGTATTACTATGAATTTCCCTCTTATGACTGTTTTTGCTGCATTTCATAAGATTTGGTATGTTGCATTTTCATTTTCGTTTGTCTCCAGGTATTTTTTAATTTCCCCCTTGATTTCTTCAATGATCCAATGTTTGTTCAATAGTATGTTGTTTAGTATCCACATATTTCTGAGTTTCCCAGTTTTGTTTCTGTGGTTGAGTTCTAGCTTCATAGCACTGTGATCAGAAAAAATGATTGAGATTATTTCAATCTTCTTACATTTATTGAGGCTTGCCTTGTTACCCAACATATGGTCTATCTTTGAGAATGTTCCATGCATAATTAAGAAAAATGTATATTCTTTTGTTTTTGGATGGAATGCTCTATACATATCTATTAAGTTCATCTGGTCAAGTGTTTCATTTAAATTTACTATTTCCTTGTTGACTTTTTATCTTGATGATCTGTCCATTGAAGTGAGTGGGGTGTTGATTTCCCCTACTATTATTGTATTGTTAATTTCTCTCTTTAGGTCTATTAATAATTGCTTTATGTACTTTGGTGCCCCTGTGTTAAGCACATATATATTAATAAGCATTATTTCCTCTTGGTGGAATGTCCCTTTTGTCATTATATACTGCCCCTTTTTGTCTTTCATTGTCTTTTTTGTTTTTTGAGGAAGATTAGCCCTGAGCTAACATCTGCCACCAATCCTCCTGTTTTTGTTGAGGAAGACTGGCCCTGAGATAACATCCATGCCCATCTTACTCTACTTTATATGTGGGATGCCTACCACAGCATGGCTTGCCATGTGGTGCCATGTGAGCACTCAGGATACAAACCAGGGAACCCCTGGCCACTGAAGTGGAATGTGTGAACTTAACTGCTGCGCCACTGGGCCAGCCCCTCTCATTGTCCTTTTTAACTTTAAGTCTGTTGTGTCTGATAAAAGCATGGCAACACCTACTTTGTTTTGTTGGCCATTAGCTTGGAGTATTGTCTTCCCTCCCGTCACTCTAAGCCTATGTTTGTATTTGGAGCTGAGGTGCATTTCCTGGAGGCAGCATATTGTTGGGTCTTGTTTTATAATCCATCCAGCTACTCTGTATCTTTTGATTGGAAAATTCAATTCATTGACATTTAGAGTGATTATTGTTATATGAGGGCTTAATGCTGTCATTTTATCTCTTGTTTTCTGGTTGTTCTATGTTTCCACTGTTTCTCTTCCACTGTATTTCTGAACTGCCATTTCATTTTGTTGGTTTTCTAAGGGAGATTTCTCAGTTTTTTCTCTTTTTGTGATTTGTGGCTCTGCTCTGATTTTTTGTTCAGTGGTTTCCATGAAGATTGTATGAAAAATATTGGAGATGAGATAGTCCATTTTCTCAAAGCCTCTTATCTTGACTAACCTAAACAGGTCCCTTCCCTTTTCTCTCCTCTTCTGAGTAATTGCTGTTACGTATTGTTCTGTTTTTAATTTTGTGAGTTTGTGGCTAACTTGAAGTGTTTATAATTACTTTTGATGTTTTCTTTCCCTCTCTCTTTTAAGTTTTAATTGAGTCTCTGCCTCCCTGTTCTGGTAGAGAAGTGCAGGATTCTGATCATGTTTGTTTATTTATCTCCTTGCTCATAGCTTTGTAAGACCTTTAAATTTTTGTTGCTAATGTGATGGTGTCTTTATTTATTTCTTGCAGTGGAGGTCTAGTGGTGATGAACTCCCTCAGCATTTATTTATCTCGCAAAGCTTTTATTTCTCCATCGTATCTGAAGGAAAGTTTCACTAGATAGTCTATTCCTGGCTGAAAGTTTTTGTCTTTCAGTAATTTGAGTATATCATTCCATTCTCTCCTAGCCTGTAGTGTTTCTGCTGAGAAATCTGCTGAAGACCTGGTAGAGTTTCCTTTATAGGTTATTTTCTTCTGCATTGCTACTCCTAATATTCTTCCTTTATCACAAAGTTCTGCCATTTTTACTATTATATGCCTTGAAGAAGGCCTTCTAGCATTGATAAAGTTGGGCATATGATTAGCTTAATTTATCTGTAAATCTGAAACCATCCCCAGGTTTGGGAAATTCTCAGCAATTATTTCTTTGAACAAGCTCTCTGCTCCTTTCTCCTTCTCTTCTCTCTCTTGAATACCTGTAATCCTTATGTTGCTTTTCCTAATTGAGTCAGATATTTCTCAAAGAATTCCTTCATTTTTTAAAAATCTTCATTCTGTCTCATCCTCCACCTGTAGAATTTCTACATTTTTATCCTCAGAAAGACTGATTTTTTTCCTTCATAAGATTACTTCAATTTCTTAATGATTCTAGATTATTTTTTATTTCATTAATTATGTTTTTCATATCCAGAATTTATTCTTCATTTTTTTATTGTTTCAATCCCTTTGGTTAAGAGAGTATTTTATTGCTGAGCTCCTTGCATTGTCTTTCCATGTTTTTTGGTAAGTCATTAAGTTTCCTTATGATGGCTATTTTGAATTCTCTGTCATTTAGGTTGTATATTTCTGTATCTTCGGTGTTGGTGTCTGGAGAGCTGTAATTTTCCTTCTTGTCTGAGTTGTTTCTGCAGTTTCTTATGGTGTTTGACAAGCTAAGCTTTGGTTGGGACATTTGTGCTATTGTTATGACGTAGATTCCCCCTGTTACTGCTAGGTGGGAATAAGACCAATGTTTCTGGCCCTGCCCCATCTGCTGGAAGCTGTAGGGGTATTACAGGTGCTTTCCCTAGCTTGTGGAATGTTCAGGCACTTGTGTGGACTTTCCTTGGTGGGCAGGTCTTCCTTTCTGGGCTAGGACCACTCTTTGGCACCTCATGGGCACTCTGAACTCCCTCTCCCCACCAGAAAGTGATCATCAGTGGGTTAAAAGCTGCCACTGCCTCTTCCCTGAGCCATCCAGGACACGTTCACTCTTTGGGAGCTCAGCAGGACTGTGAGTGCTGGCACGCACCTGGATAGCATTTGTTCCAGCACTAGATCTGCTATGGACACTTTATGTCCATTACTGATTAGTGGGCTGGGTTTCCTTGCTGGGACTCAAGCAATGGCTGCTCCTTGATGGCACTGCAGTGCAGTGGGCTCCCCCTCCACACCGGGAGAGCAACTATGAGCACGGGCTAAGGGTTACTGCCTCCTCCTATGTCACCCTGGTTCATGTTCCCACTTTCTGGGTGTTTGCACCAGTTTGGAAAGCATTCATGTGCATCCATGGGGCTACTGGGGGATAACATGGTATGCTCACCTATCTCTGCCACTTCCCAGGGGGCCAGTCCATCCACCCTCAAATGTATAACTGCTTGTGTCTCTCTGGCGTCCTTTTGTGCTGTGTGGGCTTCCTCCGTTGGTCAGTGAATGTCCATTTAGTTGTAGTTCAAAAGGGGGAGAAACAAAGGGAACAGGTCACTCTGCCATCTGGCTGATGTCCACCTAATTCTTGTCTTTAAAGTTACTACAATAATCTTATTTCCAGGATATTAGAACTGCATATAAACATTATTTAATACATACAGATTATTTAATTCACTTTACCATTCCTGAAGTGTATGTTTTATGAACAACACTTTGATGAACATCTTGGGAATAAAACTTGTTTTGAACTACATTCAGCCCCCTGTATCTGCAGGTTCCCTATCCACACACTTTCAACTGACTGTGGTTTGAAAGGCCTGCGATGGTTGCATCTGTAATGAATGTGTACAGTTTTTATTTCTTGTCATTATTCTCAAAACAATTAAGCATAACAAATATTTACATTGTATTAAGTAATCTAGAGATAATTTAAAGTATACAGGAGGATGTGCATAGGTTATATGCAAACACTGTGCCATTTTATATAAGGGACTTGATCATCTGCAGATTTTGATATCCTCTGGGAGTCCTGGAACCAATCTGTTGTGGATACTGAGGGATGACTGAATATCTTCCTTACTTTGAAAATAACTCACAGCCCATTCCATCAAGTGGTAGTCCCAAGTGCTTTAATTCAATGCTGAGTTATATAGATTTCTATTATCTGCCCTTGGAAATCTACATTATTTTATTTTTTTTAAAGATTTTACCTTTTTCCTTTTTCTCCCCAAAACCCCCCAGTACATAGTTGTATATTCTTAGTTGTGGGTCCTTCTAGTTGTGGCATTGGGACGCCACCTCAGCGTGGCCTGATGAACGGTGCCATGTCCATGCCCAGGATTCGAAGCGATGAAACACTGGGCCGCCGCAGCGGAGCGCGTGAACACAAACACTCGGCCACAGGGCCGGCCCCTACATTATTTTTTATATGGAATAAATAATTTTACACTCCACCTTCTAAAGTAAACAAATCTCTTAGAACTGCATTTATAAAGCGGGGATTGAATTAATAATTAACTTGATGTTTTGTTTTCATGTTTGCATTCATATGCATATAATTTTATTTATATATATCGATCAATGTATATCAATCTACCTATCTATTTACATCTATAATAACACATGCATCTTAACAGTCATGTAGGTAGTCTACTCCATAAAGGGTTACTGGCAGTAAGATTACATCTAAAGTATTAAAGGAAAATCTTTAATCTGTTAAAAATTTATCTCACTGTCCCAAGCTGTTTTATGTTGTTAGATGACATTTTGGAACTAGGCCACAGCTGGCAGTAGTGATGGGAAGAAACAATGGAGAGAGAAAATGATTGGTAAAGCTGCTAATGAACTGATTTGACACAGTGCTTAGCACACAGACTTCATTATAAACTTGTAGATGACAGACATTTAGACAATTCTATGTGACAGTATTAAGAAAGAAACTAAAGCAGAGTCTGTAGCTGATACTGCAAAAGTCATCTTCAATGTTGAAAAGGTCATTTATAATTTGCAAAACTACACATTCCTTAATGAACTGAGGAAACAGAGGTAAGCTTGAATAAGCTGGAAGGTTAATAATATAGCTAAAACTCTTACCAGAAGGAAACATATTTGACAGGTGGTTTGCAGCATGCTGAAAACAATTTGAACATTAAAATAATCAAGAATTTCCTAATTTGAATTACTTATTCAATATTTATTATAGATACATATAGAGACAAAGAATAATCATTTTTAAGTGAATGGGTTGGGAAATGAATTTTCTAAAGTATAGAAGTTTCAGAATATAAATAAGATGAGTCTTCTAGACATCTTTTAATAGTTTTTAAAACTATTAAAGAAATCAATGCCCACTCCTATCAAAAACGATGCTAAAACAATATTATTGTAAAAAAAGAAAACCTTCAAATTGTAGTAAAATTGGAAGACTTTTGTAACTCTGTGCCATAATATGTGGGGGATGAGCTGCATAATACAGAGAAACTCAGAGGACACCCAGAAGTACACATAAGAAGGAAGTCTGCAGCTATAAATTTCAAAGTAGTAGAGCTAAAAGTGCCAATTGGTTGTTTAAAAAGGGGAGTATAGGCATTTACAAAGTATGTCCCTGTATTCCCTGTCATTCATTACGAGTAAAAAGAATCCAGGCTTATTGAAGTATTAAACAAGAAGTAGTGTATAGTTGGTTGGGGAGAAATAGAAATTTAAATAACTCACAACTCTGTGTCATAAGTAAAAGAACAGTGCACTAGGCCTTCCTCCATATAAACCCCCATAAACTGCTGGTGCATGGATACTTGGTTTATTCAAAGGTGAGTAATCACTAATGAGGAACCAGCAACAAAGATCTACAAAAATATACCATAAAAAGATATAATAAAAATAACATGGAAAACAAATGACACGTGAGGAATAATCACAAGAAAAATACTGTGAATTAACAGATGATGTAACCAAATATATTATTACAAATTCAAGTGACTCAATAAAACAACAATTGCTTTAAAATAGGAGCTCATTTCACTATATATATACATATATATATATATATATATATATCAAATCATCACTTTGTACACCTTAAACTTATACAATATTACATGTAAACTATATCTCAACAAAGTTGGAAAAAATAAAATATGAGTTCAAGGAAGTGATATTAGATGTAAAGATGTAGTAAAACAACAAAATGAAATAAAACCTGAGCCAGCAGAACTCAAGAGAAAAAATGAAAGAGAAAAATAAAGCTATCTTAGATTTGAAATACCAGAGAGAAAAGTAAAGTGTTAAAAACACACCAAAGAATGTGGAGATGAGCATTGAGAAAAGCTAGTAAGAAAGACATGAACAGGGGCTGGCCCCGTGGCCGAGTGGTTAAGTTCACGTGCTCCGCTGCAGGCAGCCCAGTGTTTCGTTGGTTCGAATCCTGGGTGCGGACATGGCACTGCTCATCAAACCACGCTGAGGCAGCGTCCCACATACCACAACTAGAAGGACCCACAACGAAGAATATACAACTATGTACCAGAGGGGCTTTGGGGAGAAAAAGGAAAAAAATAAAATCTTAAAAAAAAAAAAAAAAGACAGATATGAACAGGAACAAGGAGTTAAAGATTGATTTAAAATGATAAATATAGAAGAGAAGCAAAGGAACCAACTCATACATAATTAGTTTCCCTGAAGAAGAGTGAAGCAAATAAATAGAATAGAAAATCAACATTTAAAGGTATAATTCATAAACCTTTTCTGGAAATAAGATTTTAATTTATATACTTTTAAGGACACACTGAGTACCAGGGGGTAAAAAAATTTACATCCAAGAATGAACACCAAAACCCATTGTAGAAAACTTTCTAGACTTCAAAGATAAAGGAAGATCCTTTGGGCATCTAAGTGAAAATGTCAAGGCACCTATAAGGGAAAGAAATGAAGCAAGTATCAAAATTTTCCACATCATCTTGCAATATTAGTGGCTAGCAGAACAAAGTTCACAGAATCTTCAAAAAAAGAAATCATGACAAATTTTATCTGCAGCCAAATATTAATTCAAATACAATGATAACAGACTGAGGTTTCTGAGTATGCAAAATCTCATAGCATATAGTTAACATACATCCTATTGGACTAAACTAATAGGGGAAGAATTTTAGACAAGCAAAGGATGAAAGAGAATATATGTTAAACAAAGAGGTGGTGAGCATTAAGCCCATTAAAACATAGCTCTAAAACTAAAGCTAAGAGAATTATTGTTTCACAGCAGAATTCAAATATTATAAATCATGATACTATAGTAATCTTACTAGGTAAATTTGGAGTGAAGTGTCAAAAAGAAAATAGAAGGTAATGCAAATAGATTTTCAAGTCTTTTATAGCCTGAGGGTCAAAATATATGATTTAAAGCTAATAAATCAAGTAATAGTTATAATGACATAATGTCAAATATATAAGAAGCCAAAAAAGATTAAAATCATATGGTGAGGGGAGGTATAAGAAATTAGAAAAGGTAAATATAATAAATTTGTCATTATTATTGATGGAGTCTTATAGGTACTATCCTATGAAATAGAGTATTAATGCTAAAATTATACTTATAAAAGTAATTTCTTTAAAAATAAAATCAAAACTGAATCCTTCATATTATTAAAAGGAATATAGGGGCAGGTCTGGTGGCGCAGTGGTTAAGTGCGCACATTCTGCTTTGGTGGCCCAGGGTGCGCTGGTTCAGATCCCAGGTGCAGACATGGCACTGCGTGGCAAGCCATGCTGTGGTAGGTGTCCCACATATAAAGTAGAGGAAGTTGGGCATGGATGTTAGCTCAGGGCCAGCCTTCCTCAGCAAAAAGAGGAGGACTGGCAGCAGTTAGCTCAGGGCTAATCTTTCTCAAAAAAAAAAAAAAAAGGAATATATACAGATAAACAATGCAAAGAAAATGCCAAGCACAAAATAAATAATGTGAATGAAGAGACAAAACAGAAAACACAAATGTAGAATATTATGACAGAATTTTGACAAAACCTATCAATAACTGTAAGTGTGGTAAACAGTCTATTAAAAGAAAAAATGCATTCCAGTTAGAGCAAAATGTGACTCTATCCTATAGAACAGTGATACATGAAAAATCAAGTGTCTCAGAAAGGTTGAAAATAAAAGGCAAATGTACTCTATACATGTACTAAAAATCATAACATACTGGAAGTCATGATAATAATATGAGTCAAAGTCCAAGGCAGAAAGCATTAAACAAAACGAAGAAGAACAATTCATATTAATAGAATATAATCCAACAGTAAACTGTGTCAATTATTCTCCAAATAAGATACTCTTAAAAAGTCATGAAGCAAAAATCTTCAGTAAATGCAAGCAGAAATAGGTAATAAAATTATCAGTAGGAGAACTTAACCTCTCTCATCCATTACAATTCAAGAACAAAATTAAATAAGAATAGAGAAACCTAAATGCTTTCATGGTCAGGCAGATCTAATAGATATGTAGCTGAAAACAGAGAGCAAGACCTCATACAAATTACTAAGGGAATTTTCAGAAAATTTAGGCCAAGAAGAAACTAAGAATAAACTTCCAAGAGTAATAAATTACAAAAAAATTCACTGGTAAAATATGTAATTAATAACCAAAGTAGAAAAAAATTCATAATACCTAGAAATATAAAAATGAAAACTCTCAAAATCTGAGTCAAAGAAGAAATAAGAATTAAAGTATAGAATAGCTAGAAAATAATGGAAATGAAAGTGCTACATATCAGACCATAGAGGATGGAGATAAACAGTTCTCAAAAGAAATTTTATAGACTTTCAATTTATGATATTGCATCAGAAAGAAGGGAATTCAGCAAAAGACTAGAAGTCCTAGCCAGAGCAATCAGGTAAGAAAAAGAAATGGAAGGCATCAGAATTGGAAAGGAAAAAGTAAAATTCTATTTGTAGATGACATGATTTTATATGTAACAAATCCTAAAGACTCTAATAAAAGAAAACCCCATTAGATCTAATCAACAAATTCAGAAAAGTTACTGGATACAAGACTAACATACAAAAATCAGTAGCAATTCTGTACACTAACAATGAATTATCTGAAAAATAAATAAAATAGCATATAGAAATATCATCAAAACATTTAAATACTTAGAAATAAATTCAATCAAAGAGAGGAAAGATGTATAAACTGAAAAATACAAAACATTAATAAAAGAAATCAAAGAAGACACAATTAAATGGAAAAGGATCCCATGTTCGTGTATTGGGACAAAACTGTTAAAATATCTATACTACCCAAAGCCATCTACAGATTCTATGCAATCCCTATCAACATTGCAATGGCATTTTTTACAGAAGTAGAAAAAACAAACCTAAAATTTATATGGATCCATAAAAGCACCTGAATAACCAAAGCATCCTGAGAAACAAGAATAAAATTGGAGGCATCATACTTCCTCATTTAAAGCTTTTTTTTTAAAGTTATGGCAATCAAAGCAGTATGGTACAAGCATAAAAACAGACACATAAGCCAATGGAACATATCAAGAACCTGGAAATAAACCCATGCATATACAATTAACCATTATTTGACAAGGGAGTCAAGAATATTCAATAGAGAAATGACAGTCTCTTCAATGAATAGTGCTTGCAAAATTGGATAATCACATGTGAAACAGTGAAATCAGACCCCTATCTTACACCACTCACACAGAGGAACTTGAAATGGATTAAAGACTTAAATGTAAGAACTAAACCATAAAAATCCTAGAAGAAAACATAGTAAAAATATCCTTGACAGGGGTCTTGGCAGTCATTTTTTGGCTATGACACCTAAAACACAAGCACTAAAATAAAAAATAAAAAAGTGAGACGACATTAAACTAAAAAATTCTCCACAGCAAGAGAAATGATCCACAAAATGAAAAGACAACATACAAGATGGGAGGAAATATTTGCAAGTTATATATCTGATAAGGGATTAATATCCAGAGAATATTGACAAAAGAGCCAAGAACAGAAACAGAGAAAGGAAAGTTCTTCAATAAATGCTGTTGGGAAAACTGGACAGCCACATGCAAAAGAATGAAAGTAGACCACTATTTTACACCATGCACAAAAATTAACTCAAAATGGATTAAAGATTTGTATGTAAGACCTGAAAACATAAAGCTCTTTGAAGACAACATAGGCAGTATACTCTTTGACATCAGTCTTAGGAGTATCTTTTCAAATATGTTTCCTGAGGAAAGGGAGACAAGAAAAAACAAACAAATGGGACTACATCAAACTAAAAAGCATCTGCATGGCAAAGGAAACCATTAACAAAATGAAAATATGACCAACTAACTGGGAGAAGATATTTGCAAATCATATATCTGATAAGGGGCTAATATTTGAAATACATAAAGAATGCATACAGCTCAACAAGAACAAAACAAAGAACTCGACTTAAAAATGGGCAGAGGCTCAGAAAAGACATTTTTCCAAAGAAGATACAAAAATAGCTAACAGACACATAAAAAGATGTTCAAACATTACTAATTATTAGGGAAATGCAAATCAAAACGACTATGAAATATTACCTCATTCCCATCAGAATGGGTATTATTAACAAGACAAGAAATAACAAGTATTGGACAGGATGTGGAGAAAAGGGAACCCTTGGACCCTGCGGGTGGGAATGTAAATTGATGCAGCAACTGTGGAAAACAGCATGGAGATGCCTCCAAAAATTAAAAGCAGAAGTTACCACATGATCCAGCTATTCCACTTCTGGGTATTTATCCAAAGAACACAAAAACCCTAATTTGAAAAGCTAAGCGCACCCCTAAGTTCATTGTAGCATTATTCACAATAGCCAAGACTTGGAAGCAACCTAAGTGCCCA